>NC_064879.1:1525829-1533329 GCF_943734665.1 Anopheles aquasalis
CACCTCCATTTTCAGTACTTGCTTGGGCTGGCGGGCGGACTCCACCTTCAGGGCAACCTGTTCGCGTGTGATGAGATCCTGTCCCTCGTAGATTTCACCGAATCCGCCGCCCCCGATCTTTTTCAGTACCTGCAGTGTCCGTTCGAATACAAGATGTATGTTTGTGTGTGAGATAGTGAAGCCAAATTAGTAGTAGCGTTGTTGAACAGAGTTGAGTGCTCGTTTCAATGGCTTTGACGACGCCGTTGCCTTACCTTCCATCGTTCTTTGACCACGTGGCCGGCTTGCAGCAAATCATCCATGGTTTGGGCTATGATTGCGGTTCAGCGCTCGCCGGGTCGCGCGCGCACTGCTCGCGTCGATCACAGCGAGGACGAGATTCTCGAGGAAGAAGGTGGCCGGCGCTCGTTGACGTCGGTCAGTCCTGCAGATGGTGGTGGTGGTGGTGGTGGTGGTGGTGGTGGTGCTGCTGCTGCTGATGCTGCTGCTGTTGGTGGTCGATGCGCACCTCAACACTAAGCACTAGGGAAAGCGGCAGCATTAAGCACACAGTTAGAACACGCTTCATCATCATTCATCAGGGTTCATGTGCATATGTCGGGACACTAGTCACTGGCTACTGGCCCCGGATTGCTGCAGTCTCTCGGCGCTGCACAAGGACTACAATGACTGCGTCGCGCTCTCGCTCTCGCTCTCCCTAGCTCTCCCTCTAACTCTCTTCGTTCCTCCTCTCTCTTCTCTCTCTTTCGCTCTCTCTCTCTCTCTCTGTCTCTCTTTCGCTGTCTGTCTCTCTCTTTCCCTTTCTTGATTCCCATTAGCTATTCGTTTGCTTAGATTCCCCAGGGGAGTCCCAGGACACTCTCCAAGCACCGATGATGAGAGCGATGAGAACTGGCGTCCAGCAGATGCCGCAACCGATCGAATGGAGCTGGATGAAATGAAACAGGTTAAATGTGTGACGGTGACCAGGGATGTGGGAGCAGGAGTCAGGAAATGTGCAGGGACATTCCAGGAACATTCCAGGGAGAAAGTGAGAGGAAGAGAGAAAGAGAAAAAGAGAGATGAAATGAAAAAAGAAAACAAAATGAATAATGGAGGAAACACATGGAGGATCCAGATTTGGGCTACGAATTCCGAATCACTGCACTGCATCGCTCGATGATACCGCGGCCGCATGACGAACATTCCCAAGGTCCTGGCTGCTTCCGGTCATAAAGGGAAAGCATCTGCGCCCGTACAACCGGAGCTACCAGACCGTCTCGAACGTTCGAAGCCATTCAGCTGTCCACTCTCCCCTCTAACCGTCTCCCCCCCCCCCCCCCGCGCTTTTTTGCTTTTTCCACCGAAAACAAAAACAAGGAAATAAGAAATCGAAAAACCCAGGGCTTCTGATATCATAGATCCAGGCGGCCGGCCACTAACACACCACGGCACCTAGACACGGGCTGGCTGTGTGATGGCACTACGCGTGCCCGCTCTATCGTAACGAGCAGTTATCACGGAATTCGATTGTGACCATTCGGCTGGTGGTCTCACATTTTCGCGCCCCCCCCCGCGATCCGTGTGATCCCCAAACCGCACACACTGGGTTTGCGGAGGGCACTGGTTATGGATGGCGCCGATTAGGGATTACGCCCTTTGGACGCCAAACTACCCTAAATGTGATTGGAACGTGCAACTTGGGGACAACCCTGTTATGTCTTTGCCTGTTGGCACCGTAGACAAAGCACCGAAAGAAGTCTCCCCCACCCCACCCCTCATCCCCCATTCTCTAGAGACATCCACCACCTCACTGTTCCTCTTGCCCTGTCACGTTCGTTGATGGGGTGCCTCACGGATTTTGCATCGTTGTTCGGTATGGTCGCCAGATTATAGGAAGATGGAACGCGTTTTGATGGGCGATGCAGGCCGATGGTTTGAAGGTTGCGTGTCACGGTTTTGATTGGTGCGGGGGTGGGCCGGGGGCTGTAGCAGCGCCGCTACAATATCTGTTCCTTGGAGACACTGCGGCGGATCCAACCCCCTTTTGGGCCACAAAAGCACACACGAGGGCTTGACTGGGTCAACTAGTAGCAGTAGCAGCAGCAGCAGCAGCAGCAGCAGCAAGCGAAACCGACCGCCAGTCGGTTCAGCCAGCCACAAGCGCAATGACGTGCAGAACGCATGCTTCTCGCTTCTCGCTTTCGTTTCCTTCCCGGGGGGGCTGGTGCAAGGCACTGCCCAAACCCCAATAGTCCGTCGAATGTTCGGATCGAGTCCTTTGCTTGCTTTGCCTTTGTTGCAACTGTCATTTCAAAACCACCATGGGTGTCGTCCTTGCCCCTCTTTCCTTCCTTGTCCCAGGCACAGGCACGTGATGATGGTTCAGGACCACCAGCAGCAGCAGCAGTTGTTGAACCGAGCCAACGATACCAAACTGTCCATTTGGCGTAGAATAGGAACGAAAGTAGCCGAGTACACGGACCCACAGACACAGGACACTCACATAAGGTGCTCATGCACGCACGCACAACCGTAATCGAAGCACACGCAGTCTCCAACCGAACAGTCGCTAGCGCTCCTGACTGTGCGGACCGTCAAAAGACCTACCGAGTCAGCGTGTACGTCTTTCGAACCAATCTCAACATTTTTCTCCCTTTCTCTCTCTCTCTCTCTCTCTCTCTCGCGCACCATCTCTCTCGTCCTGGTAAAACTCTCTCCTGTCTTGGTGGCTTCTAGCAGACTAAGGGTGGCCTCTCGTGCCCCAGCGGTTGCCACGGGGCCACACCACAACGGAAGTGATTGGGAGAGAGGGAGAGCGGCTTTTACTCCTTCATCTTGTTTTTGCTATCCAGCAAGGATATCCTTTATGACGTTTTTGTCTCTCCCGAAATGTCATGCCATCCTTTGTGCGCCCTGCCGTTAGGGATGTAGGGCACACCCGTTCGCCTCTATTTTCACTGGCAACCCCCAACCCCGCCTGTTCCACACACATGGTACAAGGTTGCACGGTTGCTTTGTGCAGGGCGGTTCGCTGCGGAGAATAATAAGGAGAAGGCCAAATGGCCGGCCACTCCTTGCAGCGGGGTGGGAAGGAGGCGAAAACCATACAAACTATAGAATGAAAAAAGACCCTGATATCGGGCCAAGGATGGGCCAAGGATCATAATGTTTAGCGAGTGTGAAAAGGGATGGAACCCTCCATCTTCTCCCATCAGATGACGATTTCTGGCCGTAGAATTGAATCGGGATTGAACGGCGCAGTGACAGGCAAGAGCATATCAGCAAGGATATAACTGGCTATTATTTAATGCAATCTAGAATCTCTTCCTCTGCCAGCGCGCCCCTCTCTCACTCTCTCTTTCTCTCTCTCTCTCTAGCTCTCTCGCTGGTTCATTCTCGCTCTCTAGCTTTAGCTCTCTTGGCTCCATTGTCTCCTTGAGCCTCAGATTCTGGAGACCCGTTTTTCACTCCGAATCTCCTCTAGAGGTTCTCCGTCAGACAGGAAATCCTTCTCGCAAAAAGGACGAAGGAAGATGAATGGTGCGCTACGGATTTCGCTGTTGCTGCTGCTTCTGCTTCTCTTCGCCCCCCCCCCCCCCCCCACCCCCCTCACCGCTAATCTTAGAATGGCAACTTGCGTTCACGCAATCCACCTTGCGGCCGGGATCTACACCGGAGCACGTTGGCGTTCGGTGCGGTACGGTGCGTGGTATTTCCTGGGCGGACTACAGTTCGATTTTTGCTTGCTCCGGTGGTTTTGGTTTTCTCGTTCTTCCCCCGGCACACTTACGCGTAACAACGTGAAATACACATACACACACACACACACGTTACACATACACACCTGCACACAGCATACACTGCTGCGCGCGCGCCTGCGAACACGGACCACCAATTGTGCCGCACGCACCACCGGACCAGCGAGAGAATTGTCTTTTAATTGTTTTTTTTTGCGGTCGTTGTTGTTGTTCAAATTCGCGATAATGAGGTGACCGAGAGCCCGATCCTCGGCAGACAACCGTACGGTACGCGATACAGGAAACCCCAGGATTTCCCAGGCCCAATCTCTCCCTCACTCTCTCTCTCTCTCTCTCTCTCTCTCGTTCTCGCTATCTATCTAACTATCTTTCTCTTTTGCTTGGCTGCCCTCTTACCGCCCACCACTTTCTCCACAATTTCCCAACAAACGCACGCACGACACGGCACGACACAGCAGACGACTCACGAATAGGTCCTGGGTACCCTAGCTAGGCTGATCGGTGCGGTCTAGATCTAGCAGGAAGGGTTGGATGGGGAGGAGCAGGAGGGAGGGTGGGGGGGGAGGGGGTGAGGCGACAGGGAACGGTTTTTCCGACCGTGCTGCTCGCTTGCTGGGTTTCCCGAATTTCCCTGCTCCCTGAGTAGGACGGCACAGGTCCGCACCGAGTTTCGCTGACTGGAAACCAACAACGGCGACTCGAGCCCCACTCGCGTCCCAGCTGTTTGTTTTCCCTTGTAACCTGGTCAGCACATTTTACCGAGCCAAACCACTAGCCGGACTGAGTCACACCGCGAGCACGGAGAATGCGGTGACGGTGGATCGCACCGAGCCGCAGCACAATTTTACCCTTTTCTTGTCCCCTATTCCATTTTGGATTAGTTCATTTTTATGTACTTGCGCACTGGGCACGACGACGACGTTCCCATCGTGCAACGCGAGCTGTCAGTGCTCGTGTCAAGGCGCGAGCTATTTAATAAGGTGTGTTAAATAACCAACGCTCAGTGTTATTGATCAATTTTATTTATGCATTATGGATTTTTTTACCGTTAAAATAAAGAGTAAAAGGTAAAAACCCTCTATTAGCACCCATTTTACCAAAACACGTGCTGTTCCCACGATTATCGCAAGAAACGCAGTAACAGCAAAAAAGGGAATCGAAGTAGGTAACCTCCTTGCTCAGCTGTCTAATTTTGCAGGCGTTCAACCACCACCACCACCACCACCGGGCAACCACCAGGACCTTTGGAACACACAGCCTTAGTAACCGATCGCTAAAATCGCAAAGGGCTATATCCTCAGAGAAGCTAGCGAAGGCCCAGGATGGAATTTATTTGAGGAAAATGCCACATTCAGGTACACCACATAAGTTGTGGCCGACCGACGCGTAGCTGTGTGGTGTTTGGTGCACACCAGGATAAAGCGCTGGCAATACATGAGCCAAAATCCAAACGCATCTCGCCCAAATGATGAACACCCAAGGGCTTGCAGCCCGCCACCATGTCAGCCGCATATCACGTTATGTTTAGAAAAAAGCATGGTTTTGCTCGTAGGCGGCAAGGTGAACTGCGCGAGTTCCTGTGATGCGGCCAGCGCCCGCTTACCTACACTCTTCACCCTACCTACTGGCGCACACTGGCTCAAAGTTGACATTTCCAGCAGTGCGCGCAGCGACGGTGGCAGCAGAAGTTAGCAATCGTCGCGTCCACTGCGTCCTCGAGCCGTGCGCTGCTCGTTGCGCATGTATTGCAGATAACCTTTTCTTTTCCCGGTGCGTCTGGTCGGCGATTCGGTTCTGTTTGCACGGTGAGCTTAGCCTTAGCAGTGCTGCAGTGTTTTAGCTGATTTCCATCGCACCGTTTTACATCGATTCCGACACAACGATCAAACTCAATCGTAACGCGCAATCAAAAGTTCATCGCTCAGCTCTAGGTGTGTCGCTGGTACACGCACGCGCTCCACAACAACTCCATCCTCCTCCTCTCTCCCTCCCTCTTCATCCCTTGGATTATGTTGTTTACTTCGTTGGTATGCGTGCCGTTCCAGGACGACAAATCCGCAGAAGAGCTGAAATAAACAAATAAAGCAACTGTCATCGACGAAGAATCCATCGCCCAGCGAGGAGCGCCAATCAGTGGGGCGGGGTGGAGTGGAGCGGAGCAGAGAAGAGAATATATTTACAAAACTTCGCGGTTGATAAGCGCAACGTGTCGGGAGAAGCGCCTTCGCGAAGCGCTTGGGCTTGTGATAGCAGCATCCTCGGGCCGCGCGGTTGACAGCAGCCCACAACAGCGTGTGCTAGCAAAACAGCGCCGAGACCGATGATCCGGAGACCGTCACGACCTGTATCGTTGCTCTGCTTTAGTTTTCTGGTTCCTTACCACCCGCTCCAGGGTAGTTATCGTGCGGTATTCTCATACCATTGTACACCGGTGCGTACCATCCAGATTCCTATTGAGTAAGTTACCAATTTCACAGCGAGACGTTCTAGTAGTGGCCTGTTAACGGCAGGCCTCGCTTTATGTAATCGTTATTTTTTTGCAGGTTTCATGCGTAATTTACGACGAACAACAAACATAAGTTCCACATTTAGGTGGGGGGTGAGGCCGAACGTGCAGGCATGCGAAACGCCCGTGCATTACCTCGATTAACGATTTCGGGCTGTGAGGATTTTTGGAAGGGCCGTTGAAGCAGCCGAACATTCTTCGGCAAGAAGGTGTCATTTTTGCATGGCTGCTGAGTCAATTTTTGATTTGCTCATAAGCAAGCACACGCGGCGGAATGTGAACCTAGTCGCTCATAATGGATAATGCCTTAACTGAATTTCTACCTAGCATGGTCATATGCTTGCAGGAGACACACAATTTTGCACTTTTCCAAATGACCTGTGTAGTGCGTGAGTCAAGACGTCTAGTTAGTCAAGAGCTGTGAACGTACGGAGGCATCATTGGAGGCAGTTCCGTATACGTAATTACGAATCATATCATGGCGCCATGAATGGTGAGGAAATGGAATTTGACCTTCGCATTAGGCAGCGTTCTACGGTATCTCGAACCGCGGCATCGTTGACGATTTTTTTTATACATCAATGCGTGCATCAGTCTGTGTGTGTGTTTGTGTATGTGTTGGACAAATTTGATGTGCTTTTTGCGTAAGCACAATGCGGTGCCTGCTGACCTTTTTTAAGTATTAGAATATTTTACAAGGTGAATGATCTGTTTAATGCATATTTTCAGCAATGAATGCCCATGCCATCCTAGCATCCTGAAAATACAAGCTTTCATTAATTGTGTTCCATCTTTCATTGCAGAACACGGCTTGTTTTCAAAACTGTCCAGGGTCCATGGTTCCATCGCGAAGGCCGTTAACGTCTAAAGTGCAGCATCTGATTATATGCAAACTGGTTTAACCCGTTACATCCTACTAGTTGGACTTCGGAATCCTTACAAAAATATACATTGCTGCCGATCATCAACGTACGATCGTTTCCTTCAGAACAGAATGAGCCGCCTGTGAGTCAAGGTATATGCTGTTTACAAACTGAATGGTAAGCAAACAATCTTTCGATCAGATTACACGTTGATATTCAGTACATTTCCCTTCTTTGCAGTTATATTGGCGTATCGGTTAACGGTTATTTTGTTACAAGGGTTTTTGCTGTTGACCTTGGGGAATGCTTGAAAATCTCTCCTTAGGCAATGCTTGTAAATCCAGCAAAAATACATCAGCCAAAGGAATGCAGTTTCATAACAGTTTCACTC
>NC_064879.1:1535829-1668329 GCF_943734665.1 Anopheles aquasalis
AATCGATTGACGAATGGATGCTATTTGCTTTTGTACGAACAACTTTAACCGGTACGATTCCCATCGCAATTGGCCGCCTTATCATGTATCCTTTTTTTGTTCGAAAGCTGTTTTGCAACTCTGGTCGCTCGGTTCTGCGCGCCTGCAGGAATGTCGGAATTTCCGTTGTAGGTGATAGGGAAGCGAAGCCATACATCGGTCACAGCATCTGGTACGGATCAGCTCAGCAGCAACAACGTTTTTAATTTATTTATTGGACCCGGTGAAACGGGTACAATCGAAGGTTTTCATTTTAAATTCACATTCTTGGCGACGGTCGTAGGAGCCAGCGTGAGCAGCCTTTGCGTTTATGAGAAGGAACCTTGGAGTTCGCCAAATGTTTCTGTACAGCGCTACTGTTACCAGAAAGGATTCCGGATTCTAATAAGGATCTCATCGTTAGCATTACTTGGATGCTAGCTTCACACATACTCGCTGAAGCAGTAGCAAAATTCTAACAGTCGTTGAATAATTACGAATATCCGCTCGCCAAGCGAGTTGGCGAAATCGTCCGATTCGAGGCGAAACTCATACCATTGTGCTTCATGGGTGGTTTAGACTGTTTCCACACTGCAAAAAATCTTTTGGCTAAAGTAACGCTTTTCATCAAAAGAGCTATTCTCGTCAAAAGATTTTTCGCAGTGTGGAAACAGTCTTCGGATTTAAACTACCGTCTCAGTCCTGGAGTTTGTTGACACAACCACGTCAAAACAGCTGACGACGGTCGGCACGAATCAGCGTAACGGTCCTTCGTCGAATAATCCGGCACAGGAAGGCCTAGCCGTTCGACCTACACAAGGTTACACAAAGAAAGGAGCAGAATCGCGAAATGGAGATTTTAGGCGCCGTACAGTGCTACGAGTGGGGTAAGCTGGGCGACAGTTCGCTCGTGGCGCAGCTGGCCCGTGCGAACGATAGTGGGTTGACGGTGGATCCGAGCCGGCCCTATGCCGAGCTGTGGATGGGCGATCACGTAAACGGCCCTGCTACGATCAAGGCGACCGGTCAGTCGCTCACCGAGAACATCCGGACAGATCCGGTTGGCACTATCGGGGGCGAGAAAGCCACAAGCTTGCCATTCCTGTTGAAGGTACTGAGCATCCGCAAGGCGCTCAGCATTCAGGTGCATCCGGACAAGGTATAGGCACACTAGGGACTTGCTGCACCGGAGCCACACGACGTACATTCACTCCCTTCTTTCTTTTTCTCTCTCTCTCTCTCTCTCTCTCTTATGTAAACCCAGCCGGAAGCAGAGAAGCTGCACCTACAGTTCCCGGACGTTTACAAGGATCCCAACCACAAACCGGAGCTGGCGATCGCACTCACCGACTTTCAGGCCTTGTGCGGCTTCCGTCCGTACCCGGAGATTCTGCGGCTGATTGAGAAATGGGACCCACTGCAGACCCTGCTCGGATCCGAAATACTTGCCCGCTTCCGGGCGAATCCCGACCGGCAGGCAGTACAGGGCGCCTACGAGCAGCTGATGCGCAGCGAGCCGGAAGCACTGAACCGCTGCATCGATGCGATCGCCGAACGGATGCGGTCGGCACCGGCGGAAACCAATGGCGAGCTGGTGGAGCTGTTCCTGCGCCTCGTCACCGATTTCGGTCATGATGTTGGCGTACTGTCGATCTTCTTTCTCAATGTGCTGCGGCTGAAACCGGGCGAAGCGATCTACCTCGCGGCGAATGTACCGCACGCCTACCTCGACGGTGACTGTGTCGAGTGTATGGCCTGCTCGGACAACGTGGTCCGGGCCGGGCTGACGCCCAAGTTCAAAGACGTCGAGACGCTGCTCCGGCTCGTCTCGTATGAGTGCGGCCCACCGGCCGCGATGCTGGCACGCGCTCGGTTGCTTCGCGAGGACAAACAACCGTACACGCGCACCTTCGTACCACCGGTGCCGGACTTTGCCGTGTCGGAGATACGGCTGCCGGCCAGCGCTACCACCGGTGGCGCATACACGCTGGACAACCCGGACACCGGTTCTATACTACTCGTGGCTGGGTCGCGCAAGGCCAGCCTAACAACCGCAGATGGACAGCATCTCGCCGATCTCAAGCTCGGTACCGTGTTGTTCCTGCCCAGTAGCACCAGCCGCACCCTTCATCTAAAGCTCACCAACGACGACAACGACGACGAACCGTTTCTCGCTTTCCAGGCGATGGCGAATGGTTTTGCCGCCAACTCACCGTAGGAAGGTGCCGGGGGGTGAGTGTACGAAAATAGTCTTTGCAATATTAACCCATTTGATCAAACAATTTATTATTTACATAAATATTACACAAAATAAAAGAAGAAAACAAAATAAAAACAAAAAGATGAAAGCGAAAGTGCCGCGGGCACAGTATTGTTCGGCAAATTAACGTACGAAACGGGAGCGCACGGAAAGGATACAATGGGAGGAAGACGTACACACACGCTCGCTCGCACGCACGCACGCACGCACGCACGCACGCACTTGCTATCCTTAAGTGGTAGTAAAAACGAAAATAATAATCTGTGGCTAAGACTTGTGCCATATCGCGCACCCCCACGGTGCGCTGGCATCCGGAATCGATCCTTCACCAGGCACACCCGGGTTATCACGAGAGAGGCACCAAACGCACGATCACCGATCGCGCACTCCTTCTCAGTGGACATACCCTCTATTGTCTAGCCTCCCTCGAATCGAGTCACCACGCCGGCACATCCTTGCCGAATCGCGCGCCGGTCGGGAACCTGGGAGGAGAGGAGCGTGTTGAAATAAATGCGTGTCTTGCGTGGGAGCAACCATACTAAACCGAAAACGGTCGTGCGTGCATGCGCGCGGTGTTGGTGCGTTTGCGTGGTGGTCCTTTTGTTTCCATTATTTCGTTTTTTCCTCGCGATATAAATGAAATAGCAATGGTGTATAATACAATGATGAGGTGGTGGGAGGGGGGGTGGAGGGGTTGTTTGCGAACAGGGGCCGGTGGGGGAGACAGTGTGATGAGAACGGGAAAGATGCCTCAAATATTGGCTAGGAGGTTTTTGAGGGGGAAGAGGTGGCTAGCAGCACTAAAACAAAGGCAAATGGAAATCGTGGAATGAAGGGAGCAGGAGACCTTAGGAGATAACTGTTCTAGAATCTCAGCGTAATAATCACGCATGTGGCAATGTGGTGTTGTTATTGTTGTTTTTCTCTTTTCTCGTTTTCTTTCTTCCGTCCTCTTCTCCCTCGTCCTGGTTTGTGTTGCTGCTGCTAATGCTGCTGCTGCTGCTGAGCTCGGGCGTTACCGCTCAATTACTTGAATCCGATCGTCTCCGGAATGTCGTTCAGGAATTGCTACGGCATGGCGAAGAAGGTGAACAAATTATGCGACGTTTTGATGGGTGGGAGCAGTTTCCTACATCGTGCGTCATCGTATACTTACATACTGGTGTGGCGAGTGGTTTTCGTGGCCATAGTCGGCCCATTTGCTCAGATCGATTGAGGGCAGGATACCGCTCTTGCATGGCACTCGTGGGTTGCTGGAATGAGGAAGAAAAACAGTGATACAGGCGTTGCAGGGGGAAAGAAAGGTGGGTGGCACATGGGTGGGTAGTCAATAGCAACGTACATTTCATGATCCGGCAGCACCATCGGGTAGATCTGGACCGTATCGATGAGGTCGGTGTTGTCGCAGATGAGACGGGCGAGCTTCGCCTTCCGGATCTCCTGCAGCTGCTCGGGCGTGAACGAGGACGGCTGGTTCGGTAGCTCGTACCAGAACCGGTCACCCCGGCGCACGTAGCTGAACTGGGTCGCGATGATACAGGCGAAGGTCGGCCCGAGCATCGAGCCCGGCAGCGAGCGCTCCGACACGCCACCCGACCACAGATCCACGTCCGCCGGATGCCTGTCGAGTGGAAGTGGAAGTGAAGGTCTTAGGTTTCCGCCTGCTCACCGGTAACGCGAGTGTGACTTACTCGAAGATGCTCTCGTAGCGGCGCACGGTTTCGTTCGGCATCGAGCCAAACAGCTCCTCGAAGCTGTCGGACGTCGGCAGGCCGCAGAACTTACGGAACTCCATGTAACCGGGCACACCGAACTCGCGGCCCCGCTGCATGTTGAACGAGACGAGATCCATACCGAAGCGGGCGCCCTCCTTCTTGAACAGATGGTTCGTCACCTCCTGCGTGATCGAATCGTCCATGGCCTGGGCGACCTGGTTCATCAGGCCCATCAGGTACTCGTCGTAGACACCGGCCCGGTACAGATCGTACGGCCGGCGGATCAGATCGGACAGCCGCTTCGAGGCGATGAACTTGTGCGCCTTCGACCAGCGCTCGACGGCGGTCGGCAGGAGCGAGTGACCGAACCGGAACGCTGCCGACGCGAACGAGTCGATGATGGCCGGGTTGATCGTCTCGTCGTACCCATCCCAGTAGCCCTCCTTCGGCGTCAGCAGCCCGAACTTCTCCATCACCTCCTTGCCGAGCAGGATCGGCAGGAACTCGTTGTACGTGATGTGCTGGATGATGGCGATGTTGATCCGGCGCGCCTCCTGGAACAGCGTCTCGTCGTCCCAGTGCGGATTGATCTTGCCGAGCTCGGTCGCGATCCGGTTGTGTTCGCGGGCGAGCAGCGTATGCATGCAGGTCAGCACCAGCTGCTCGTTCACCCGGATCTCGCCCGCCTCGAAGCAGAACATGCTCTTGTTCGGGCGCGTGCAACCCTCGTCCGGTATGTCCAGCTTCAGCGGCAACAGATCCTTCAGCCCGTACTCCGCGAACACCGGGTTCATGCGCAGCAACCCATTGTAGCCGGTGCGCAGTTTGCGCGTAAACTTCTCGTTCACACCGTAGATCGTGTTCCCATCGATGACGGACGTCAGGGTGTTGAACTGCTGGCGCGAACCGAGCCGGCAGCCGGGCCGGGGCGACGGGAAACCGCGCACAAAGTCGATACACTTCACGTTGAACAGCCGGTAGAAGTAGTCATCGTCCGGGACGCGGATCTCGTTGCAGTACGGGTGCTTCAGGTGCGGTGGCCGCTTGCAGCACTCCTCCGGGTCGTTCCGGTTGATCGGATCGAGCGGTGTCGCGGTGAGCGTAAAGTCGTGATCCATGAACTGGCCCCACGCAATCACGAACACGGTACCGGCGTGATCGTGGTAACCCTCGTCCGGGTGGATGGTACGCGAGACGACACGGGACAGCGGCAGATCGTGGCCGGTGATCGAGATGCGGGGCGCATTGATACCATCGGCGTACAGGGGACCGATCAGCCGCTGGAACGGTGTCATCGCCGCACCCCACGTCGGGTGCTTCAGGTTGTTGCACAGCCCGTCGACGCGCCGGTACTTGCCCGGGCGGCACTCGACACCGGACAGGAAGGCCGGGCAGACCTCGCGGATCAGCGTCTTGGACGTGTCGATCGACGGTAGACCCTTCTCGATCTCCTCGTACGACAGACCGTAGGTGCGGGCGAGCTGGATCGAGATGTCGAGCAGCAGCTCACCGACGGTCGCGATGTCCTCCGTCTTCCAGTCGCCCTTCGGCTGCGACACCCGGATGCGCTTCCGTGCGTCCAGGTACGCCTGGTTGATCGCATCGTACGTGATGCAGGTCGTCGCCTCCGCATGCACGGCCGGTGCACTACAAAGCGAGAGAGAGAGAGAGAGAGAGCGCGTGTGTGACGAGGAAGATGATGCCAGCAGCTTCGCAACCTTACTTACATCGCACCGCGGAACAGGTTCAGATTGTAGTCGAAGGCGGACGATTTGCCTGGCCCGTTCACGTACAGTGCACACTCCGTGGCATGCTGGTCGAAGGCCAGGAACTGCCCTTCGCTGCCAATCACGGCAACAGCGGCCACTATCGCCAGTAACCTGAAACCGAGACGAGACGAAACGAGACGAGAAGAAGCAGATTAGAACAGGTTAACCGAGGGTGGGAGAGGGAGGGAGGGGGAATGCAAGGCGTTCATTTGGAGAGATCTGCCGGTCGGGTGGATGTGTCACCGACCCGGCACCGGGTACATTCACTTTCACGCAGGGCGGATTTGCGGCAAACCAGAATCTGCAGATGTGGTCTGTGCAGGTGGAGAGAGCGGGAGAGAGCGGGAGAGAGCGGGAGAGCGCGTGATCGCAGTGTGCGCTGCGTGTGCAACCATGTACGCTTAGGCACGCTCTTGCACGTGGTTATGTAGCTCACACACAGACATGAACACGCATCTTCCGGACCACCAGCAGCAGTAGCAGCAGCAGCAGCAGCAGATGTTGCACAATGGCCAGGTCAGCTAGCCAGCAATGTTGGCCTGCCGCGCGCCTGCTTAAGATTCGCAATTAATGCGGTCCCTTAACCACCGGCGTACGACAGAGCCACACCGCCGCGGATAACAAACAAATGGTAGGGCTGCTGCTGCTGCACATGCTCTCTCTCTCTCTCGCTCTGTCTCTACCTGGTTGACATACAACACGCAATCGGTTCGGAGTGTGTTTACCTTCACTTCACGGAGCGAACAAGGGGACACCATTAGCAAACCAGAGGGGAGAGGAGAGGCCATTAGGGCCCAGAAGTAGGTCCCCGATAATGTATGGGCACCGGGGCTCTTCCCTCCTCTCCTCTCCGCCACGCTTTTTCTATTTCTATTTGTTGCTACAACTAGTGGCTACCTAGTGTCATGTGCACAGCAGCAGTAGCAGCACCAGAAGCAGCAGCAATGCAGACAGTCCGAGTTACGGTATCGAGCGCACGTCACCGGTAATGACACTTCATTTGCAGTTGAAACGCGCACGCGCAGCAGAAGAGTCACCAGCCGCAACAGCGCGCTGGAACCGCAAAACCATCCCTGAATAGCAATAGCATCATCGATGGTGCGCGGAGGGAGGGAAAATGGCGCGATGGCGAAATGGTCGCCTGGCGTGCACGACAGATCGTGAAGCCAGACAAACGGGGCGCACACGATGATTGAGTGGAGCCCTGGGTAGCAATTCGGGTCAGAAGGGGGAAATGGAGGGGAGGGGTGGGGGGAGGGAGTGGAGGGTGTTGGGAAGGGATGGATGAATTTCGGAGTAGATGGATGTCTCGCACGCTTAGTGCGACAATCAAATGGCAATCAACGATTCGCTTTGGGACCGCTTTTGAGTTCCCCCCCGAAATTGTGTCGCCATCGCTCGCCGGCACACACACACACACACACACACACACATGCGCCGTTTCGAGCAGAGTGGCAGAATGTCTTTTCCCATTTTTCCAGATCAGCGACGGAGCGCAGGCGCAGCGCATACCAACAAATGCAGTGACAAATAGTGAGGTTATGGCCGGTACTGGACCGGACCCGGGACCGGACGCAGGACCGGAGTTGGCCACTTTCTAGACGCGGCAAGACGGCGGGCAAACCCCACTTCCGGAATCTCCCCGCGCGGCCGCCATCTTGAGCGAACGGTATGGCTAGTAGCCACTTGCGGGGTAATCAAATTTTTGCGATAAAAGTACGTTGTCGCTAGATACTACTGGCCACCCCGCCTCTCTCTCTCTCTCTCTCTCTCTCTCTCTCTCTTTCCTGCCCCCTGACAGTTCATGCCTGGACCTCAACAGTCAGCAGCTAACCGGCTCAGCTGACAAAATGCCGATAGTCGAATGGGGAAGAGGAGATGGAGGCTACCTCCTTCTCAGACACCGCTATCCGAAAGTAAAGTGCTCAGGAGCGCTAGCAGTAGCAAAAGTAAAAGTACAAACCCATCAGGTGCGCCACCACCACGACCACCATCACCAGGTGGTCCATCAGGGGCCAGGTTCTTGGTTCGCCTGCCCTGATTGGGACTGGGGTTGGGTGCTGGGTTGCGTTACGGGTTTTGAAAACTGTTTCGCCCGCGAAGCCAAGTTCACAAAACGGGTACCACTGCTACTGCGTGCGTGGGTCATTGACGCCCCTCGGCAAGGGGTGCTCCTAAAAAGGGAGGACAGCTAGCGCCCTGCCCAATAGCAGCACCGGGCAACACACCGTTGACCATGACCACACGCTGTCGAAGCGGTGGAAGTCAGTGCCACTGCTTTCATCGACCACATTGCGCGACGCATAAGGGACCTCTACTACTATATTCCCTGCAAGTGCTTCAAGGGGGCTTCATTGGGCAAACATGCGTGACGCGCTTGAGGTCGCGCTGGAGCCCTCTGGCCGCAGTGTCGCAGAGCAGCAAAAGACCGGCGGTCATTGACCGGTCTCTATTTCACCACCGAGTATCTCAACACCACACTAGATGAGTAAGATGAGCCACGCAAACCGGAATCCAGTTCGCGCAAGCACCGCGCGTCACCTGTCAACCTGCGCGCCCTAACCTCAAAACTCACATTCAGTGGCGTCAGCGGAACTGATTAGCCCCCGGGCGGGGCGGACGAGTGTGTGCAAACAGTGTGTGAAATCGTAAACCCATCATTGGCAGCAGCAGCAGCAGCTCCGTCTCTTACGGATTGTAAACAAATACAGACACACACACACGCGCAACGCAAAATGGTGCGCGGTTTCGGAAGACGATGACCCGGCTGCAGATATGCCAGCCAGCCAGTTAGGAGGAGGCGCTGCCCTTCCTGCGCTACACTAAAACGACACCGCCAAGTCGCAATGATCACCACCACCGTACCCCAAAGAGATGCAGAGAGATAGAGAGAGAGAGAGAGCGGGAGTGATTTATTGTTTTGGGCAAAACGGCGGAAACTCCGTGATTTACAGCCGACTCACTGGTCGTGGATCGTGGCAGCAGCCAGGGTTGGATTTAGGCAGCTAACTCCCCCCCCCCTTCAAGCCATCTCTTCCCCCTTTCGGGCGCACCTGAACTGAACTCCCTGTGCACTGTGGTGCGATGGCTTTCATTTATCTTTTCGTAGCACAGAAAGAGAGAGAGAGAGAGGGGGGTCTACGATTGCGCGAAACGGCAATCGGCACCAGACGGCACCGCACCAGGAACTTTCAACTGTTGCGCGGAAGCACCCGGAAAAAAGAAGAAGAAGAAGTTGGCTGGATTGGCGAGGAAATAAACGGCGACGTAAAGTGGTGGAGTAGAGTGGTGGACTCCCAAAAAACCGCGTCCGCTTCGTCGTCACCGTAGCGGGTATTCTGCCGTCCACCTCCTTCTTCGTCTTGTGCACCAAGCCCCAGTGCGCACACACATACACACACGCACACACCGCGCGAGAGTGGATCCCGTTCCCGTTCTACCGATCGCACTACCTGGTCAGGTGCTAATGTGAAACTGACTGTCGACGCGTCGCGACGTCTTCCAACACACACACACGCAGCGCACGCTCTGTCCTACTTTTAGGGAGGGTTCAGGATTAACGAGGGATGGGGATGAAAAGAAGGGGGGGGGGGGGGTTTGATTAGGAATTTTCTCTAAAAATCCCCAAAATTCCCGCCCCAAGAATCCCGAGCGAGCGAGCGAGCGAGCGAGCCCGGTAGCCCAAAAAGGGGGTTAATGGTATGGGCGTCGTCATCACTAAACCCACCCTCTATCCCTCATCCCTCATCCCCTATCGCTTCTAGCTTCATTCTTCCAGACTGGTTGATTGGCTGCAGCGTCCCGACCCGATCGGATTCACCAGCCACCCGGAATGGTCTTCCTACCCACACTCCTGCCGCCCCATCCCCGAGGTGGTGGAGGGGGTTGAAGATAAAAAGGTAAACATAAATGGGAAAACGGATTCCGCATTTCAAAACGACGCTTTGCCGGCGAAGAAAGCGGTCACACGCGCGCGCGCGCGATAGAGAGAGAGAGAGAGAGAGCGAGCGGGCATCAACAACCGTTAGTAGCAAACCGTCCCGGCCGTCGCTCGTCGCTTTCACCCTTCGCCACCCCTATGGTGACATCTGCCACCAGGATGGCGGTCTCCGCGGGGTGGGGGGGGGGGGGGACGTCCGGATCGTTGCTGGCGGTGGTAGAATGAAGCACCGATTAGCCTCAATGCATGCTTGAGCAGTATCTGTAGCGGGCCCCACCCCAAAAAAAACGGGCACGGGTTGATCGGTGGAACGCTACGCTCTTCACTCCCCCCCCCCCCCCCTCCCCCGGGGGCGAATCCAAGGTCCCACGGTGAGCGGATGTGCACGGTGTGCGCAGCCTCCAACAACATCGCGGTGCCGATGCGTCGCCGACTTCCAAACAAAAGTAAAACAAAACGCGCTGGAACGCGCTGGAGCCGGTAATGCCGGTGGGCGGGGGATGTACGGGGTGCGTGCGGACACATCCAATATGCTCGCATCGCCGCCCCATTCGTGGTGGTGGTGGTGGCGGCCTACTTGTTTGGGTTTTGCGATTTTGTCGAAGGGGCTGCGGTGGTGAACCGAGTGCGCCGTGCCTACCATGCACCTTTTACCACCCTTCCTCTCCCACCACGGTTTTCCACGGTCACGGACCGTGGCCCTCTTTGGCTTTATACTATGCTGCCCTCTCTTGAGTACCGGAGAACCGGAGAGGTCTCAACGCGCACTGTCACTTTCAAAAAACCTTCAATGCATCCTTTCATCTCGGCCTTCCCTCTTTGCTGCTCTCTTCCTCTCTCTCTGCCTCTCTCTCTCTCTCTCTCTCTCTTTGTCTGGCACGAAGTGTTATGTTTTTATTTCATTTTATGTTTCCTCCTCGTCGTTCTTCTGCCTCGGTCTGTGTATGAGTATGATCCCGGGCATATTCTCACCCAATGGGTGGAAGAGCGTTAGGAGGGGGGTCGGGGTGGATGGTTGCAATGGTCGAGGGTTCAGGCTCTCGCCATTCCGCCCACGGGGATCACGGGGCTATCAAGGGCTATCTTCAAACATCCCCCGCCGCCCACCCCCCAATCTACAGCTACCGAATCGAGTTTTCAGTCTTACCTGATCATAATGATGCGCACTTGGTTCTTGGTTTGATTGTTGATTGACGTTGACGATCGATCGATCGTTCGTTGGGGAGAGAGAGAGAATGTCTTTAGCCTGTGGACGGAGCTGTACCGCCCCTCTGCCTCTGCCTGTCTGTCTGTCTGTCTGTTGCTGGCACCCACGGGGCACACACACACACACACGTGCGGGCGCACGTGCGCAGGCGCACGATCGTGATCACACGAGGATCACTCTCTCATCCACTCACTAGAACAATGCGCGCTCTCGAGGACGAGAACGTCCTAGAAACTCCACACAAACACACACACACACACTAACACGCACGCACAACACAACACACACACACCGCCCAGCTGAGTCCTTTGAGGGTGTAGTGATCCCGGGGCCGCAAGGCACAAATCAATCAAAGGCTGGAAGAAGAAGCTCGCGAGTCCTCGAGACCAAAAGACCAACAGACCAAAGATACCGTCGCCGCGAACGGCTCGAACAGAACTGAACGTACCGTTGGAGCGTGACATGGCACGTAAGGCCCTCAGCTCAGTGGTCCGCGCCGGTGGTCCCCGTGGTTCGGCCACGAAGCCCGACGACGACGCCGACGGCAGCCGAACCAGCCGAAGAAACCGAGCGGGGAAGGGACTGGGACGGGGGGGACGGGGGGGGGGGGGGGGGCGAGAAGTTCCACGCGATGCGAGGATTCCCGGTGATCACCCCCCTACCCCCCATCCCCTTTAAACCACCCCATTTTCGAACTAGCTAGCTCCCCCTGGTTTGGCGCCACCGGAGAACCACGCCGTTACCATTCAGCCAGTACAGCCATGGCACACTCTCCCTTTCTCTTTTGCTGCCTCCACACAACACACACACACACACACACGCCTTTTGTGAGTCCGAAAGGATCGCTGGCCACTGGTTCGGGGTTGCAGCTGGTGCCGGTCAGCTGTCGTTGTTTCTTTCTTGTCCCTTCCTCCCGTTCACCTCTTCTTAATAAACTTCCATCCACCCCCTTTTCATCCCCACTCCCTCCCCGCAAAACGGCGACGTCATACTTACTCGAGGGGGTTCGTCGCATGCGCTCGTTGAAGTCTTTTGTCTCTTGGTGGATTGTCGTTTTCTCGCTTTTTTGGGAAGAGGGGAGGGGGGGGGGGTGGTTTGTGCGGGGGAATTGGGGTCCTAATGCCACCTGGTGATCGCGCAAACGCTCGATGCACACTGACACATACATCCACATACACGTGTGCACGTGTGTATAAAGCATGAATGGTGTGCTCGAGCTCGAGCTGGTTGCTGCTGCATGCTAGTAGGTCAAACGGGATGCGCGGTACGATGCGCATCAAAAGGGGTACCGCGGGTGGATGATGCGCTGTTGATGTTGCTGTTGATGAAGAGGAGGTTGATTGGTTCCCCGGATTGGTGACGTAACCGAAACCCCTCTCCCATAGTAAGCTTGGTGGCGTTTGCGGCTCATCACCGTTTGAGAAGTGCCTCCCTCCCTTTCCCTTTTCCATCTCTCGCCCCTTCACGGCGAGATATGTGCCACTGCTGCGAGGATGCTGGCTGGCTGACTGGCACCAGGATGAAGGTGCTCACTTCTCCCCTCTCACTGCCCTCCCCGCCCTCCCCTCCTCCTGCTTTGTCAGTACACCACATTCGCGCACCAATCGCATCGCGTGTCGATAATGCTGGATGCTGTGGGTTGCGTAATTCCTTGCAAAACCGCAACGTGGGCAAAAAAAAAAAAACAAGGTGGTGAAGAGGGTGGAAGTGGGTGGGGTCGCAGGGCGCACGTGCGGCACACGTTGTCCGCTGGTCGCCGTCGTCGCCGTCGTCGTCGTCCGATCGTCGGTGGGGCTCAGGACGACGGCGACGGCAGCGCCGTTTCGCGCTCGGCAAGAACGACTGGAGGTCGTCAGTCGCGGGGCACTGGTACTGGGGCTGCCCCCCCCCCCCCCGGCCGGACTGGCTAGCCGGCAGAGGCAGAGGCAGCTGGTGTTGGTGGAAGTCAAAGTCGTGCGCGAGATCGAGCGATCACGAAGCCACACGAACGGAGCGAAGTTTTGCGCTCGCTGGCTGGCTGGCTGGCACGGTGGTTTCGTGATCTACCTATTACCCTTTTGCGGGGCGGGTGGGGGTGGTGGGGAAGCGGCCAGGGCCGGAGTCGGGTTCGCTTCTAATCAACCAAGCGATGGGTCCGGCGCGCGCGCGCGCGCGCGCGCACACAGGATTTAGCCTCCAGCGCCCCGTTTTAGTAGCGTGGAGCTTTTTGAGGGGGATGGAGGGTGGTGGTGGAGGGAGAGTGGAATAAGGGGTTGTAAAGGCAGTTAACAAGGGGTGCGCGAGCTTGCGTGTGTGAAGCGAGACAGAGAGAGAGAGAGAGAGAGAGAGAGGCTGGGCCAGCTCAGCAGCAGCTCAATCCAGTTCGCGGAGGTGACTGGGGGGGGGTTGCAAAAGGGTGGAAAGGGGATGAAAAAACCCCTTCACCCAGCGGCGCAACGGAATCGAATCCGTCGGTCCGTCGGTTTACGGTCAAACCAAAGTCATTCATGAAACTGGCCTGGTCCTCCCAGCTCCGTCGCTCCCTCCCTTCCACTCCTTTCGACCATTGTACCGACCCCCACGTGTCTAGCCTCCCTCGGGGATCCCCTAACTCCCTATTCCTACGGTGCCTTCTGTGGGGCAAACTTTGGGCGAACCTCAAACCACCAACACCAGCCCGGCGCGGGGGTCCGATCGAGACAAAATGGTCATTCCCAGCCCTCGACCCCCGTAGCGTTGGGTTGCTGTTGGTGGCTGGTGGCTCAAGGCGACCCCAATCGATGGTCGAAAAGAGAAAAAGAGAAAGAAAGAAGGGATGATGATGGAAATGCAAATGTGAACTGCAGCTGCATAACACACACACATACACACACACACACATAATGACGGTGGTGGTGGTGCACTAGTTCCAGTTCCACGGGCTGCGTGTGTGGTACGAGTCCGGTTTCGAGCGTGGTGGTTTTTGAGGTTAAGTGTCGCGGCTGCGTCGCGGGTGCAATACCCGACTCCGGGGCGGGCCACGCCGCCAATGCGAACCAGATTACGTGCAGTTACTCCGCACACTTCCTCCTCCCCTCCCCGGCCTTCTTCTTCCTTTTCCCCTGTCACCGCACAGTTCCAGTTGCTCCCGATTCGTCGTCGTAATCGTCGCACGTTGCGAGCGCCGCGCATGCCATTACGCAACGTGCGAGAGCGGGTGGGCACTGGCGACCGTACGCCCGTCGCAAGGATGCTGAGATCCTGATCGGATATCGCCTGCTCACCACCCAGCGACCCCCAAAACCCCGCTGGTATCGGCTTTACATTTTAAAGCCCTCCAGCCAAAAACCAAGCTCGTGTGATCGGTGAAAGAAAGAGGAGAAGAAGGGGGAGAGAGGTCGAAGGTAAGAGTAACAGATTGTGGCCCGTTACATGTCGGATCTGCACCGCACCTCGCCCCTCGGGGGGCGTTAAAAGAGCACCGAGAGTGCAAGTGAAAGCGAACCGAACCCCGTGGAGAAGGACCCACAAAGGTGAGAAAAGGAGGAAATGGGTGGGGGGGCATTTGTGTTCCCAATCATTTACTGCCCGCACCGCCATTTTATTGCCGCCTTGGTGGTTGAGTTTTGTTGCTGTTGTGTTTTTTTGGTTTTTTTATTTACTGTTTTACTTTTTATCGAGGCCCGCAAGTCGCACAGGGGTCTGCGCGCCTGCGCCAACGGACGCACCGCGGTTGCGTCACCGCGACCTCGTTCGCAACCACGGTAGCGGCGGCGGGGGTCCTAGCGATTGATTCTTCAATCCTAGCTCCAGTTCTTGCGGCATGCACGTTCAGGATCCTGCGCTGCGCTGCGCTGCGATTCTCCTTCGCTTCGCAACCGTCGCGAGCCGTCCTTGCCTTTGCTAAGACTAGAACGTGCGTGCGTGCGTACACCGGAATCCCGTCGATCAACTTTCTATATGCGCACCAACCGACCAATCGACCGGCTGACCTGTCCGTTTCGACCGAAACGACCCCTGCGGGCCCCCGGAGGCTGCATAATTGGAATGGCGCGCCGCGTGCACTACACGGCCAGGGAGGGGGGGTGGGGGGTCTCTGAGGGACTGAGGAACAGTAGGGCCTGAAGGAGGGCGAGAAGGTTGAAAGGTGTATATGTTTATTGTTGGTTGGGCGTGGAGCAAATGGTGCACGTTTGATGGTGAAGGCGAGCCAACTCGCCTTCTCAACTCCGGATGGGAGGGAGTGAGTGGGGAGACAGGGTTTGTCCGAGAATGCGTAGAATGCGTGCAGTGTGTGTGTGTGAGAGAGAGAGAGAGAGAGAGAGAGAAAGAGAGAGAAAGAGAGAGAAAGAGAGAGAAAGAGAGAGAGAGGAGTGGTGTCTGGGCAATCTGGCGGAGGTCAGACTGTGTGCTGGCAGATATCGCATACGTCCATATGCGTGCTCCAATTTGCCTTTCCCCCATTTGCCGCATGTGTGTGTAGATGTGTGTGGGTGGTTTTTCTTCTCCTGTCTAGTTCCCTGCGCAGAGACCTTCCTCGTAGAACGGTTACTTCGGAGGGGATGAGCGTTGTCCTAGCTCCTATGCTACTATACGATGGCCTATTGGATCTGGTCATATATGGAACTCATCAGGGCCACGGTTGTGTTGTTGGGCTGGACGCAACGCTACTCCGGGACCGATACCGTCAACCGTTAGATCGCTTGCTTCCAGCCTATAAGAATCTGAATCTGCTTATGCCGTGTGAGGTGACAATGAGCACTGATGATAATTGCCGCATACGTTGTCACTTTTACGCATGCAGTCGACTATAGGCAATAATGAACGCCAAAAAGGAACAAACTCAACACATACCGCCGCCAGACAATAGCTATCGCTTCCAGGGCCCTCTTTACCCTTTTGGGGGCCCTGGGCACATTATGACAACGCACTTTTTAGCACTGGTAACGAGGCCGCTACAACGAACAAACTAAGCACAATGTTGCAAAGATGCGAAAACGAAATGTTATACATTCACAATTACATAGTAAGAGATAAAATGTGTACAAGGCAAACCAAAAAACGAGAAGAAAAAAAAATATCCTAAAGATAGAAAAATATACCATAGACTCTGTCGTACCAAATAGGGTTTTTTGCAAATTGTATCTAATCTATGCAAACATCCTAGAAAACGAAGGTGGCAAATTTAGCTGCTCACTTTATAAAATACCATCAAACCATTGGAGATTCTCGTCTAAAAACATGACAGGAGGAAATAAAATAAAATAAAAATAAGGAGAAAAGCAGTAGAAAAATAGGAGAGAAGAATGCTCTAATGCCAACCAAAAATATCAGAGATTTCATCTGCTGTAGAACTAAACAATGCACGATTGAGCTTAACCTTATGACATGTCATTACGAGTCTTGCTAGTTACCGGAGATTCTGCTGTGGCATTGGAGTTAAATTTAAGTTAATCAGTCGTGTTTGGTAGGATTTTGTACGGGCTATTATGCAAAAACGTGGCGCTGGTGTCCTTGTCCTTGTGTCCTTGGGTCTCCCAGCCAGAAGGGAAGTTGAATTTCAGTTGCGATTTATTAGAATTTGAAGTTACTTTCACAACATATAGGCTGTCCCTAATCGTCATAATTAATTTTTGCGACCTTCGTTGCCCAATTGCGTAGTTTTGCAGATGCTTCCTTTAGCTGTATTTGATTTGGACTTTCCTTGTAAATGAAGGTAAAAATGAACACTTATCGACGTTCTTGTCGATCGACAGCGCTATCGACTGTTTCGCAATACGCCACATTGAAGTACATACTGCAATGTTGTCAAGAGTATCGTAAGCATCCCCACGGGTGCATTATTGTGTATTTGATCCACTCCAGCCCTTGATGTGCTTCGGAGACTGTGATTCATAGGGGGCTTTTCTGCAGACTCCGTTGTCGTGCTTACGGAATTCGGTGTAACATCCTCCTGCGACTAAAAAAACAATAAATTCTTTCGCGATTTCGACGGTCCAACTCGAACGCGAACTCGAGAGAACTGCAACAAATGGTGCTGCTGCTGTTGCTACACAAAAGGAAACACACTCGCTTGGCCGACATACACCCATTCCCGGTTAGGTCCGGTTGGGTCCGGTTAAGGGGTCCGAAACCGAACCCCAAAACAACAGCAGCAGCAGCACCAGAGCTTACTGCTGCGTGCTCGCTCGCACGATTGACCTATTTCTTGTCCCTTCTCCACCACTAACACGCTGTTACTGTGCGTCTCGCATTTCTTAATGGATCAACGACAACGAATCGATTGGCCCAGATTGTGAGCGAGCGCGGGCGCGTCTAGAGAGTTTCTGCAGCATGTGTGCAGGGCAGCGCTCGTCGGTTTTTGCCAAATTCGACCACCATGCGAACAAGTGGTGGAGGCGCCCGGGAAATCTGGGAATTCTGGAAGGGAGGGAGGAAGGAGGGGCACCTTAGGCTACCGGTTGCTACGGCAGAATGCCGTATCCCCGTACGGTCTGTGATAGCGTGCCTCTGTGTGTATCGTATTGACGCATTTCGCATTTCGCCGATCGAGATCAAGATTTTCGACCCTGAGAAGCATGCCTCTGGGCGCGCTCTGTTTTGTGCCAACCTTGGCCGCAAAAGAAAAAACCGAAATGAATGTTGGTGCCAAACGGGGGGGGGGGGGGGGGGGGAAGAGGAGGAAAGCGAGGAAGGAGTCTCGGTGTTCTGTGTGCCGGCACCCGCTGACCCCGTTTTGCAATAGCGACGACGACGACGACGACGACGCAGACACACATAAGCGCGCACGCCAATCCGTCACAAGGTCATCCATCCGTCCGTCCGTCTGTCCGTCCGGTTGCAGCTCCGGATCGCGACCGGAACACGCGCCCGCCATTCCAATGGCAGCCTTTCACCTGCTGCTGCTGCTGCTGCTGCTGCTGCTGAAGGAGCACACGTGGAGCACAAGAGTGGCTAGCTGGCACAAAATGGCGCGATTGGATACCTTGACGCTCCAAAAACTCCTCTCGAAGACTCGCGGGCTGGAACGCCGCACGCCGGACGTGCGCGACGACGGAGGTCACGGTGGTGAACCCTGGTGACAAGAGAGATGGTTGGCGGTGGCTGACGGTGGGAATCTCGCGATGCTAACCTGCGCAGCCTCCGGGGATTCACCAGCTGCTCATCTAGAGCAGCTTCTCTCTCTTTCTCTTTCTCTCTCTCTCTCTCTCTCTCTCTCTCTCTAACTCCCCCCCTCTCTCTCTCTCTCTCTCTCTCTCTCTCGATCGTGTCAAGTGACCCTTCCCCCCTTCTCGAGTGGTCTGCGGTGCGCGGTGCAAAAGTAAAAGTGAACGGTCGATTCGCCAACGGCAACGACTGCGCTCGATCTCTGCCCTGCTTAGAAGCAGCAGCACTAGTTGCAGCAGCAGCAGCAGCAACTGCAGTGACTTTCGCTAATCTTTTCTAACACCTCAAGGCCCCTGTCCCAAAACGCCACCACCGCCGAGAAATCGGATCCCGAGCCCGATCGTACCTCGTACCAGAGCGGTCACTTTCACAGGAAGAGCGCCGCCTCCGTCGCGGACCGGTACGCCCCCTAACCTGACTTTCACACGCACGTTCGCAAGCGCATCCGGTCGGTGTGTGAACCTGCGAGCGAGCGACCACTTTGTTTATCGCGATCGATCGCGTGGTTCGCTCGTGGTTCTCGCCAACAAATTGGATCCACCACCACGCGGCACGCCGTGGTAATGAGTGGTTTTGGATGCAAATTTTCAGCAACGCTTCGGCTGCTGCTGCTGCTGCTGCTGCTGCTGCTGGTGTCGCGCAACCGCAACCGGGGGCACGAATTGCGAATCGAATCCCCTCAATCTGTGTGGCAACGGCCGGTCGCGCACTCAATTGGCGCTTACGCTGACGAAGTTGTCCGCCATCAGCAGCAACAGCAGCAGCAGATCCCCCCAAAAATCTGTCACCTCACCGTCCGTCCGTGCTCCGCGCCACGAAACACGCTCGCGATCCAATTGGTTCGGGAACAGAACGATGCACGAACGGAGCAGCAGCAGCAGCAGCAGGTTGCAGGCTGCAACCACTTGAAATGATTTCCGCATCGCCGTCGTCGACGTCATCCAGCGGCGCGTTGTGTAACGTTTGCGCAGCGAGCAGCGCAGCATCCGGACCGTGCATGACTCGGGAGTCCTTGAGCGGGAGCTTTTCCGAGCATTGCGCGCGCTCGTCGTGCGCACGACCATCCGTCCGTTCGCTAAGGGGTGGGGAAAAAGGGGGGAGGGGGCCTTAGGCGGCCCTAGGCATAAAGCAGAGGGAACGAGTGAGGTTAGGATGTCGGGACTGGAGCAGGATGCACGCAAGCGCGCTCGCGCGCACTAGAACGCGTCACGCCGCACGCTCATCTCATCTTGCTCGCCGGAGGGCGATCCGCCATCGCTTGCCAATCTGCCCCTGGGATACCGGGGCCTTTGGATCCACTCCACGTTCCGCCGAGGTCACGCGGGTGGCCCGAAAAAAAAAAAACAAAGAAGCAGGGCAATGCCAAGCCATCGGCCATCGAGACGCAGTCGCACATCTTTAATGCCGCGCTGACCACCGAGGGCTGACCTTTTCGGGCCGGCGGCAAGCCACAATGACGGAGCCAAAAATGGCCAACTCGGTGGGGCGCTCGTGGGAGCCCTCGCGTGTGGCGTAAACATGTTTGTTACTTCCAGCAAACAGCAGCAACAGCAACGACAACAACAATAACAGTAACGAAACCAAGCCGAATTTCGGTGAGATCTTTCGAGAAATGTGCGTCAAGGTTGCAGCCGTGCCGACGCTGATCCTTGGATCGAGGGCCTCGATAGGTTCCGTTTTCGAGTTTGAAGCGCAGGAGCCCCCGATTTTGGGAGCAGTCCCGTCATCCTGTTGTTGTTGTGCGTTGCTGTTGCCAACAGTAACAACAAAATCACAACCCCAAACCCAAATCGAAGTGAAAAAGGGGTAAAATTAAATGTAGCAAAGTAATAAACATAGCTTTCCGAGACACGGCCCGGTACGGTACCTTCCACCACCGGCCCGGCGGGGGGAGGCGGCCCTGACCTATCGAGCAACAGCACCGCACAGTGTGCGAGATCGGCGAAAGACGTGAATGGCATGTACATGTTGGCCTGTGCGCCTTATTCTTCGTTTTTTTTTCTTCTTTCATTTTACCAGGCCAGAGAGAGAGAGAGAGAGAGAGAGAGAGGAGGAGTAGAGTAGAGCAGAAGGGTGAAAGAGGGGATGAAGGAGGTGGTGGTGGAAATGAGCAATCGAAGAATGCAAATTCAAATGGCGCGAATGGGACCATCTCAGGAGGGCGGCATGAAAGACCAGGAGCTGTAGGTGAGCCGGCTGGCTGGCTGGCTGGCTGGCTGGCTGGCTGGCTGGCCGGTTGGCTGACAGGTGGCTGACGCAGTTGCTGGCGGGTCCCGCTCGCTGGCCAATCTTGCAATCCTCGATCGCCACCACAAACGCCAATCGTAAAGCCGCAAAACCCGACACAGGCCACATCCACGGCCAAGCTAAGGGAGTTGCACAAAAGTGAGGTTTGGTGTGAGAGGTAATGTCGCAAGTGACCGAAGACGCTTCGGATGCGGAAGGTTCGTTCTTCCTGCGAAATGATCGATGTCCTAGCTCAATCAGTTCTAGTTGGCGATTAAATTGTCTCCAAAACCGTGCGTGCGAAACAGAAAGAAAGAGAGAGAGAGAGAGACTCACAAAAGGGACAAGCGGTGGACCTACGCACCGTATTTGGAAGCCCCTTATAGTGTGCCTTGCAGGCTCGCCAGCTCACAGTGCGCTCATTAATTCGTACAAATCCGCAAACTCCCTGGTTTTCACTCCCTACCGCTCGTCTCGTCTCTAAATAGAACCGCACCGCGCTGGCTCAACCTTGCCGGGCACAATCTTGAGCAATAGCCCCCCAGCAGGCACTGAGCCTGAGAGGTGAGAAGACGAGCCTTTTCGACGCCGAGCACCGACATCAACACCGCGGCGTCGCAAATTGGATGACCAACTGCGCGTGCACCGGGTTAATTAGACTGATCGCTGATCGGGCAATCAGGTAAACATTGGCAGCCACCACCCCACCGCCGTTACCACCAATTAAAAGAGACCACTTTTGGGACAGGTGAGCCCGCGGAGCGCTGGCATACGTTGCGTAAACCGGGCTACGCACATGCGTGTGCCTGCCCCGGTGTGGTGGCCAATCCGGCGCTCCGTTCCTAGCCCGCACCGCCAATAGAACGGGGCCAATAGAAGGGGCCAAACCACCACCACCACCACCACCACCACGAGCATGTCTGTTTTGCGGCATCGGAAGATTCAGAAGATTTCGAGCGACGACGCGCAATCGACACGCTGCTGATGCTGAGCGCAGCAATGGGCTCACCGTTTCGCAACTCCCATCGGTCAAGCTTCTCCAGCCGAAGTTGGCCTTGAGTGAAATCCGCAGAAACAAAACAGAGCGCGCGCAGCAGCATATCGCGACAGCGATGCACTTCCCAGCGCCCGCACGGTTCAGGGGTTTGGGAATCTGAATCTATTTTTTTTTTTAAAGAGGGACTTATAAAAGATTTCGGCAAAATTGTGGTGTCTAAATTTTATAGAATTATTTTTAAAATCAATTCTTATTTGCAATTCCTTTTATCTGGGTATTTCGTACCACACCAATTGCTTTTCTCTTGAAAATTCCACAGGGATTGACGGCTAACATTGATGCGTCTGTGGCCTAGATTGATGGAACATTGTTGACTTTGCCAATGTTGCCCACCGACAAGCAATAGAAAATAAGACGTCCATTCAGCGCCATTTGCCATGCGTCAAAAACAATGATAAATAAAATTGAGCGTGTATGGGCCGCTTTAAGCCTTTACCGCATTATTTTGAATGCAGCACTAGTGGGCAGAGCATATTCTGTGATTTGTGTAGAGAATTTGCCGCACGTGCTACATTCCAAATGCGGTAAAGGAGCTAAAGTTATGGTGGCCAACTGTGTCAAACGCCTTGATGTACGCAACGGGATCACCTGTCGCGAACGCCTCAATGTAGGCACAAAAGCATCGAGCAGAACGGCTGCGTACCTCCCCCTTTGGCTGCGTCTGTTGTGATACGCTCGTTTAACTGCAACGGTTAAATCGGTTCGGTACCGGCGCTCCCAGACGATGGACATCCCTACAATTCCATGTCCATATCCACACAAAGCCGAAGCGAAAGCTTCTCCCGCTCGTGTAGAATACTGAAAATGGAATAAGAATGGAGCGAGCTGCCATTTTTCCGCGACACCGCGGCAGCACGGAACACGCTGCTCAGTATCTAGCGAAAATAAGCGAAATGCACGAAATTGTCCGCTCGCTATCGTTTGGAAGAGCGGTAAAATCGGTGAAAAAAAAATCCAATCCAAATTGCAAAGCATTCGATAAGCCATGGCTAATCAAACGTTCGTTTCGCATAGTTCATTACCAATACGTTGATCGTCCAACATCGGCGGCAAGATGCGAGTGTCCCCCTGCAACACCTGCCGCAAGGTGCTGCTGAGCAGCCAAAATATCCAACAAGCAATGATCAATGAAACTATCGGCTACGGTAGATCATTCGAAGCGAACGCACTGCTGGAGCGTATCATCAAAACATGGTGCTCGGACACCACACATTTGCTCTGCCACAATCTCTAGCTCGACCGAGTTATCATTCGGATGAGTTATGATTACTGGAAGCCTTCACTTACGCTGGTGCGCGTGTCCTGATTGTGTATGGGTACGGAGCGAGGGGGGGGCAAGAGCAAGAGAGGGATGAGCCATGAGAGTGCCGGAGCCACGCTCGCTTTCCGATGGAAGATCGCGCCTTCCGACGATCGTCCCCGGGGGCGAACGCTAGCGACGACCGACGACGACGAATATCGATAACCTGATCGGGCGATTCGTTGGAATCACCCAGCACACTTGGCACTGGCGCAATCGTACCGCTCGAACGCGGCGTAACCCCAAAATCGCCACCGCCGGGACCGTCGTGATTTCTATGTGCGCCGTATCGGGCGAACATTTCCTGTGAGCACAGGCTCTAGCCGGGTGATCGAAGATGAGATGAGCATGGATGCGTGTGCGAAGGAGTTCACCGAGCGACCGAGCGAGTGAGAGAGAAAGAAAGAGAGAGAGAGAGAGAGAGAGAGAGAGAGAGAGAGAGTGCGAGCGAGCGGGCAGGAGAGGGTAACAGCGTCTTCCAGCAGCACCATCAGCGGTAATACCAGATCCTACGAGTGTTCTCATTTGCAGCTAGAAGCCGTTCCCTGGTGGACGTGTTTTGGTTGAGGTGCGCGCCCGGGGGGATCGATCAAAATTCGATCGCAACAGGACACAGTGTGTTAACGTTTGTGTGCGTGTGTACGCGTGTGTGTGTATGTGCGTGTGTTCTGTGGTAGTGTTCGGGTAGTGCCCTCTCCCGGCTAGTGTCGGCAGTGCCTCGATCAATCCTTGGACTCGACTCAACACAACTCAATCCACGACGCAGCCGACGATGGAGCAGCTGTCGCTGTGCTGGAACAACTTCAAGGAGAACCTGGCCGAAGGATTCCAGTCGTTGCGCGAAAAGGGTGAACTGTTCGACGTGACGATTGCGTGCGATGGTCGCCAGTTCCAGGCGCACAGTACGGTGTTGGCCGTGTGCAGCACCTACTTCCGGGAGATACTCGTGGAAAATCCGGCGCGACCGTCCATCAGTAAGACGCCACCTTAGCTCATATACTCGTACAATGCGGGAAGGGGGGGGGGGGGGGAGGAGGAGAGAAGGTGCACGGGGGTCTGGAGCACTTGGTAGCCGCCCAGAAGCCGCCACCAAGTAGTAGCAACACAACACATCCAACACGGAGTGAACAACCTTATCCCGCGGTATATGCCGCGGTATGTTCCCCGGGCGTGCTCTACAAACAGGTGGACATGCCGCGACCTTAACGGCTATTTGCTGCGACCAGAGCACCTGATCGATGCTCGACGTGCTACAGTGCTCGGAGTACGCGGGGTGTGCAGGTTAAACAGCACCATTGTACAGTTTATCGTTTTACCTCTTCCCGTGATAAAGGCCCTGGGCACACCGGTCCCCGGTGGCCGGGTGGTGTCCGATACACGCGCGCCTACCTGATACCATGATACCATTGGTGGCCGGTGTTTGATTCGATTGTTTCTTCGATCGAACACATCTGATATCTTGAACCAGGCGCACCCGGCCGGCCATCCATTCGCAAGCTATCGTGCGACAGACACACATACACAGACACTCTTGAGGCTGATATCAGGTATACTGGAGGGTGAAGGGGGGGGGGGGGGGGGGTTGTGGGGCAATCGTAGCCGGTCTGTACTGTATTCGGCATTCGAGAGGGGCACTTCAGGATTATTGTCCATAGATTTATCATTCCCGATATCAGCGCGGGGGACAGTGAATGAGTGGGTTTTCGGGGTGCTTTCGACACGAATCGATTGTACCCCGCCTTCGTGCGCTGATAATAATAATAAGGCGACGAGAGAGCGAGAGCGAGAGCGAGAGCGAGAGAGAGAGAGAGAGAGAGAGAGAGAGAGGGAGAGTGAGTGAGCGCGCAAAAGACCACGTGTTGCTGCTATGCCGGTGTCGGAACAGCTTGCGATATTAGCCAAACAAACCGAACTGCAACCTCGCCCCGCATCTAATATTCGCACTCTTTCTCTCTCTCTCTCTCTCTCTCTCTCTCTCTTTCTCCCTCGGCTTTAGTTATACTAAAGGATATCTCGGGCCACCTGATGGAGCTGCTGCTCCGCTTCATGTACAATGGCACAGTAATCGTAGACAATGCGGAGCTGGAGTCGCTGATGAAGCATGCCGAGCACCTGCGCATCAAAGGGCTGACCCAGCGGGTCCGCTCCGGCGCCCCCAGCCCCGTACCGTCCGGTTCGGTGCGCCTCGGCCACAGTGACAGCAGCGGTGGTCACAACAATGGCCACCTGCACGGTTCTTCGTCGCCACCGTTGTACGCGGGTGTTGCAGCTAGCGGTGGTGCTGGTGGCGGTGGTGGTGGTGGCGGTGTAGGTGGTAGCGGCGCGCTGCACATCCCGAGCCCAACCCACAGCGAATCCGAGGAGCACACACATCACGCACATCACCGTAATCACCATCACGGGCCCGGCCGGTTGCTCAAACGGAAATGGAACGAGGATCTGGAGGACGAGCTCAACTCCGATACCAGCTCGGACGTGGAGTATACCAACCATACCCGCACCGATCACCATCACCAGCACCAGCAGCACCAGCAGCAGCAGCAGCAGCAACAGCAACACCATCAGAACCATAACCTCAACCATCACCATAACCTCAACACTGGCAGCACGGTCGCAGCTGGGGCAGGCTTGGAGCAAGGATCGAGGCGCAGTCCGCCGTCGATGGTGTTTCGGCTTCCGCGCACCGGCTCGGACCACTCGCTCGGTACGGGTGCGGTCGACTATACCAGCCCGGGCGGTGGTTCCGCACAACAGCAGCAACAACAACAACAACAACAACAACAACAACAGGCGCTCTTTCCAAACTTTGAACGAATCCACGGTAACTTCATCGCTTCCGTTGCTTCGGCGGCGGCGGCAGCAGCGGCAACCACCACGACGGTGGCCACCGCCGGCGACGAAGGAACGGCAGCCACGGGAAACGGTGGCGTTAGCGTTGGTCCGACCCACAACGATTCCACCGGTTCAACCGACAGCTTCCCGACCCGATCGCCCCGGCTCATGGACGTACCGGCAGGTAAGCTGGTGACCCACCGAACCCCCAAAAACACATTTTCCCTCCTCTCTACCCGCCCTTCTTTTTTTTATATCGCCGGATCATTTTCTGGAGTCCGGGCTCCGGTCATCTTTCCGGTTCGGTTTTTGCCGCCATGTTGGTACGCTCGAGATCGCTCAAAACTGTTTACTGTTTACACGCCTCGTACTAGTAGTATTCATCTACTGGTCGCGTGCGAGCGAGGATGCTGCAAGCCACTCTCTTTCTCTCTTTCTCTTTCTCTCTCTCTCTCTCTCTCCATGTATATCATAAACATAGTTTTATTTTTCCAATCCGCGCAAAGCTCCCTCCCTTTAGAGGTTACGGTTCCACTTGGCAATTGGTTCGATTGGATTCGCCGTAACATCGGTGGCTAAGGGCTTCGGACACATATTAATCCCGGGTTTCCCACCCCCTCTCCATTTCTCCTTCGCGATACTCTTGGCCACCACAGGGTGCGCGCTTGTGTCGAGTGTGTCGATATACCGGAGAAAGGGGGTGGCCCGACATATATACTATATATCGGCAAGAATGGCCATCGACGACGACGACGACAGTGTCTCCAGGTGCCGGCTTTACGCTGGAGTGGCAAAGCGGTGCGATAAGTTGCACCGCCGCTCCTCGAACACCCTACCCTTTACTCCCTTGCTACTGCCTGATAAAAGGATAACCAAGTACGTTCGCGCGGCGCATCATCATCAGCGTGCGAGCGCACTCGCTGGATAGTGGAGCTAGCGAGCCGTGACAATGGGGTGGAAAGAGGAGGCCGGGGGCAGAGAGGACTCGCGCGAGCGCGCGCTCGCACACACCGATGGCCGCGCGATAATAGGCCCTAACCGCGACACGTTGCTTGTAGAGATAGAAAAGATTAAACATTGGAAACGGAACGGTAGTCGGGGAGGGTGGCGGGCGGCACCAAGGGGCACTAGTGGCACCGCTAACCAGGCAAGCAGGCCCGCTCGTTCGCTCACTCGGACTCACTCACTCGCTGATACCGTCGCCACCATCGATTCAGCATCCCGTAACGCGCAGCAGCAGCAGCAGCAGCAGCATCATCGATCGATCGGTCGCTCGGTCGCTCGGTCGGTCGGTGTTCGCGGTGAAGAGATCTCTCCACCGTTTTCTACGCTTATCGGTGGATGCCTTCCGGTTGTTGGTGCTGTACTCGATGTCGTTATAGCTACCACCACCACCACCACCACCACCACCACCATTGCGCGGCCTCGCGATCGAGGCCTCGGCACCCGGACTGATAATAACTTTTTCCCTCGGATTCCATTTCTTAATATTATTCTTTCCATTGCCTTTTTTGTTGTTGTTGTTGCCGTTTTGCTGTCAGAGTGGTCGGTGTGTGTGTGTGTGTGTCGCGCTCGTTTTACGTCCGCCCGGCCCCATATGAGCCTTGGAGCTTCCAGGCTGGGAGAGACAGGGGGAGAGAGGCAAACAGAAGGATGGGGACGAAATTTTGAAATTCTCGAGATTAATCAATGCGCCACCCGCTCTGCCTCCGTCCGTTCGTCAAGGCGCGGCGAGATAGCGGCGGATGGCCCGGTGGTGGTGATGGCTGGACCACGTGGTGGACGGGGGGCTGTGGCGAGTTGAAGCGGGATGACCCATGGGATCGGTCGGTGATCGAGAATGGCTGCGCCGCCGATAGGATGATATTTCGGGAAAAGATGTATACTCCTCCCTCAAACAACCCCCCCCCCCCCTCCCCCCCGGCTACCCGTTGGCGACGGGGTACTTTGGTGATAAGTCGGGCTATGAGCTACGATCTAGCTGCTTCTGGTGCCTCTTGCCTCGCTTCTGTCACTTCGTGGTGTTGGGCATCGTGTGATCGGGGCGAAGGTTAGGCGGTTCTGCTGAATCCCTCCCCCCCCGCCCCCCCCCCCCTCTTTCCTTTTCTCCTGCGTCACCAAGCCCGCCCAACTCCTTCCTCCCGACAGGGCACTGTATTTCTATCTATATCACTCACTAGCTTGTTGTTACCTCGACTACGATCGATTTGCTCCTGCGATTCCGGGATTGCACTTGTTTCTAACAGTGCTAGGGCGGGAGGGGAGGGGGGGGGGGGGTGGTTTAGGTGAAAGGGGAGAAGAGGAGGATTTTATCAACATTTCACCCTGAAACCAACCATCAAGATGTTGCTGCTGTAGCAACATCTTAATCATCGGCTAAGTGTAATCTATCGAACGATAGAGAAAAAGATAGAAAGAGAGAGAGTGAGAGAGAGAGAGAGAGAGAGAGAGAGAGAGAGAGAAACAAGAGAGCGATAGATAGATAATCCGGGAGGACCTGCTATCGGGCCCCGACAAGATGACAAATGTCGGAAGGTGAAGAAGACACTGCTAAATCCCCGAGACCCCGGGACCCCGGGACCCCGAGTAGCGATAGCGCGTTGTGTTCGAGCAGGATGTAAGGGCGATCGCGCACTGCGCGCACACCGGTTCGTCTGTGTGTATATGTATTTGAACATTGACTTGCCCGATCTGTTACTGGAGATCCTGCTGTATCAGCGGATGCGCGATACGGGGACGGGTTGGACGCGTTGCGCGGCTTATCTCTTGTGTCCGTGCGATCTCCTTACCCTGCGAGCTGCGTACATTACGGCGCTCGTTATCTAGGCCTTGGGCTACTGTCGAGCCGATCCTGTTGTATCCTGCGCGGGCGCACACACACATACTATTACTGCCTGCGCCTGTTGTGCTGGGTTTTTATTGACGAATTCGTGTTTGTTGTTGATATTATGTCGGTACCGCGATAAAGCCGTTGATCCTTGGAGATGAGTCACCTTGCAGACGTTCCATCTATCGATCACCCATAGCGCTTTCACATACGCACACACCCACACTTACTTATTTTCATGCATCTACGTCATTGAAACGAGGTCAGCGAGAGGTCGCTTTATTGTATCAATGTACCCCACAACCTCACCGTCACCGTCTTCCATCTTTTCGCTTTTCGCTTGTTTTTCAGTTGCGCCAGGCGAGAAGTGGTTCCAGGGGCGACTCCAGTTCATGCTGAGCCAACGCGGGAAACCGCTCCTGGTGCACGATGGCCACTCGTTCGGCATTCAGTACATACGGAAGGACAAGAAGTACTGGCAGTGCAATCTGTCGCGCAAGTATAACTGCAAGGCGCGCGTCACCACCACCGACACCGGCGACATCATCGTCACGAACAACGAGCACTGCCACACGGAGATCCGGCAGCACTTGCGCAAGGACTACAAAACGATGAAGCTGGCGGCGACGCTGGCCGCGACTCGTGCTTCCTTCGATGCGACCAACCTGGCCGTCGCCTCCTCCGCCGCCAGCGCCACCGGCGGTCACGCGACGACAGCAGCGGCGGCGGTGGCGGCAGTGGCAGCGGCGGCAGCGGCCGCTGGGACCCAGCAGGCCGCCACCGAACCGGACCAGATGCTGACGCTCAATCTCAGCAGCAGCCTGTGGCCGATCAAGCGCGAAACGAACCAGTGCAACGATTGAGGCCCACTCGAAACCCCCATCGAACGCCATGCGCTGTGATGCGCCCACTGATGCCATATGTTATTGTATTTTGTTGTAGTCCCTCGCCCGCCCCTCTCATCCCTTTCCTTTCTTCCTCTAGCATCCCCATTTTTTTTTTTAAACATTGTTACAATGCTCACAATTATTGATCCCCAGTCGTCGTCGTCGTCGTGGTCGTCGTCGTTGAACGCCATCGGACGTTCGCGACCTTCTGCGTAAAACATCTCTCTTTTTGCAAACTCATACCACTGGGTGCCACTATAGCATTAGTGCGAGCTAGCGAGCTTTAACACAACTGGTCGACGACGGCAACAGCATACTATTTAGTGCGGTTTAGTGAAGTAACACGATGCTCAACTACTACTATTATTAACCTTTAGCAGCTACATCGAGGCAACTAATAAAATGATATTCCGAGCGACTCTCCAAAGAACAGAAAACACACTCACACGGATCCGGTGGTGGAAGGCGCAGACAAGGTGTGAAACGTACCAATCAGGATATTCGATAGTGGCGCGACTCATCTTGGCTCCGGGAGGTAGTAAAGTACAAGTATAGGCGAATTAAAAGCATAGACATGACTTACGTTTGTTAACCGAGCTGCTCTGTTCAATTAATGCCCCATGTATCCGAAACAGTGAGCTGTGAACTTCTTCAGGATCGTTGATGTTACTCGATGATGTCCATTGTTTCATAATGGTACCTTTTAGAAGATATTCGTTTGCTTCGTCTATTATTCACCCTCCAGAGCAGCCAATGGTCGGTTATAAAGCAGAGGTCTCAAATTCGCGGTCGGCGGGCCGCATGCGACCCCGCAATCTATTTTGTGCGACTCGCGGCTACGTCCACGGAGTACTACTCTATTCAATAAATAAAAAGATGCGCGTACACAATTTGCTAGTGCTAACCAATTTATGAAATATCGTATTTTTTGTAGTTTATCAGTACTGTGATTGACATCCATGGTAAGTTTCACGTCAAAATTATGATCAGTTTTTGAGATATGATTTTTTTGCGAGGCACTAAAAGTGCTTTCCTCGTTTTTCGCCATGACGACATTTTGGGAGCAAAGAATTTGCATAAAATTTGGTTTGCGAATAGGTAAAAAATGATGCAGAAAGTCTTTAGTGGCTACTCTGAGTTAATTAAAAATGTTAACAAGTGATAAAAAGACTTCCAGGAAGGTCAGGAACGTGTTGAAGCCGAAGAATGTCCTAAGCGACCATCACCGTCAATGGACAAGGCTCACGCCCCACAAATCACAAATTTCTTATTGGAAAACCGTCAATTGACAACTAGAGACGTTGCTGAGGATATTGGGACATTAACATAGTTCGTCAATTACTTTTTGCAAAATGTGTTGGCCCTCAAACGCGTCAGAATTCGACTGCGTTACCGTTGGTACCAGCGACTTGCGTCGTTGGTTTTCCGTGCTCAAGAAACCCCTCTTGGGACACTGTTTTGATACGATAGAGCAGATTCAACTCGCTGCGAAAAAGGAGCTGAAGGCCATCCCGAATGCCGAATTTTTCGAGTGTTTGCAAAACTGCGGTTATGATTCCTTAATCTGAGGCCCACTGAGAAACTGTACATATGACCCCGGCCGATTGTTTCGTTTCTCTTTCCCACAGGACCATTTAAATTTAAATACTTAAATTAAGGTATCAGGAAGGGGAGAAAGGGATGGGAAACACTTCTGAAATTGTAACCAAATCTTCAATGTTGAAATTCACCCCCATTTACCCTTCCTTAATAGCTTTATTTTTACTTTAAAATTATGTCCCTATGAAAAAGATGAATTAAACAGATCTTCCGGAGCAGCCTCTACAGTTTTTACCTCCGTACACCAATTTAGGTGACGAATCTCACTCACACACCCACACACTACAAAAGTTTGATCACTTTGCTAGAGGTCTGGTAAAGGGATGGCGAAGGGCTAGTGAAGCAATCGAGCTGTTGGTTGGGATTTTCCCGATTTCTTTTAGGCGTGTGTTCGCCGCTGCGATGGTATTGGTGTTCGGTGCAAAAATGTTCCAGGATACCTTTTTGTCGGGGTAGTTTGTAAATCCTTATCTTGTTTCGTTGTTCCCAGGCGACCTGTCTGATTGGAATAATGAGCTGCAAGGTTGTTTAGCCACAGTGCAACACAGTGTTCCCCATGTGTGTGTTCCGAGTGTTCTCCACTTCCGAGCGGCGTTTGTTTTGCGGCGTTTGTAAACGCCAAGTTGCCGAAAGCAAAACTCCCGAATCCATATTGGACGCGTACCAGACAACCACCCCCTAGGGTGCTTCACGCTGTTGTTGTTGCTGCTGTTGGTGTGGCTTGTGCTGAAGGTGTGAGGTAAGGCGCAAAAATGGGTGTTTTGTGCGGTGCCGTTCTATTCATCGTGTCGTTTGTGCGTTGCAGCAGTTCCAGACCAGCAGGACGCTGCAGGCTTGCTCCTGCCGAGAACGCGGCGGGTGGGTGGCGGCTGCTGCAGGGGCGTTGTTTGGTAACTGCATCGTAATCGCAGGTAGCAACTGAAACGCCCATCAACTGGCCGATCGTCCATCAAATGGCACCACACGCTCATCCTTCCAGTTCCGGCAGGTCCGTGGTCTTCCGTGGTCAGTAGCTTCAAACCACCAACCAGGAGGAGGGTGGGAAGGCAATAACTCTCTTGCGCGTGGATACACAGCGCCACCACTACAGAAGCAGCAGAAACACCCGTAACCCCGGTCTGCATGTCCCGGCCAAGAGCGATGGACACGGAACGCACCTGTGGGTCACTGCGAAACCGATCACCGATTCCGGGCCATCCGGCGGGCTGCCTGGATGACGGTGAGCTCGAGCAGTGTATGGCCGAGCTGGACATCTTCGATGATCCGCTCGGCGAAGAACGGTTGGTCCGGAAGCCACACTTTCTCGACTACGACAACAACCCACCGGCCGAGCTGGTGCTGGTGGAACGGCGCCACTGTCATGCCCTATCGATCTACTCAGCGTTACCACCACCGCCTCCACTGGAGGACCACCATCCGTCACCCGGTCGTGATGATACCGTCGTGGCAACCGTCGCAGACGCGATGCTAGAGGGTGTCGAGCGTTCGTTGGTTAGCGGTAGTGTCCCACTAGCAGCGCTGCCAATGAATGCTTCCTGTGGTACCGTGCCGGGCATGAATGCGAGCCGCCGTTCCGACTCACCATTCGGTGGAACGTGGCCACTGAAAGAGCGACAACATGGTGGCGGTACGGTCGGGAACCGCATACACCAGAAGCCGCTGGCGCCGGCATACATGGACGAACCGTTGGCCGGGCTCGAGGTGGGTCCGAAGATGGAGTGCGTTTACTCGCTGCTCGCCATGCTCGGTTCACCGAACGTGCCCGAGATGGCCAGCAAGTTTCTCGAGCTGTCGCGCAACGACGAGAAGTGTACGGCACTCCGGCGAGCCGGCTGCGTACCGGTGCTGGTGCACATCGTGCACAACGATCCGAACGAGCAGGCACGCCGGAACGCACGGCTCGCTCTCATCAACGTGATCCGGGCGAACGGCGAGGGGACAGCGGCCCGCCGTGAACTCAAGGTACTCCGCCTGGTGGACCATCTGATCGATTATACCGAAACACTGAAGGAACAGCAGCAGCAGCAACTGAATCATTCGGATTCAGGGTCGGCTGTACCAGCACGAGCGACCGGCACGGGCGAACAGGAACGTCGTCCGATACAGGCGATCTGTACGCTGGCAAAAATCAGCTACGACGAGGACCACCGGAGAGCAATGTGCCAGTTCGGGGCGCTGCAAACCATCGCCACACTCATCCAACTCGATCACCAGTTGGGCCACGGTAGTGCTAGTAACACGGCTGCCACCACTGAAGCACCGCCATCCGCGACCGATTCCACCAGCTCCAGCAGCAACAGCATGTACATCGAGCTACGGCGCTACGCCAGCATGGTATTGACAAACCTTACCTTCGGCCAGGGTAACAACAAAGCGTTGCTGTGCGCGAACCGCGAGTTTATGCGAGCGCTCGTCGCCCAGTTGGCACGCCCCGAGCTCGTCCAGGTGACGGCATCCGTGCTACGTAATCTCTCTTGGCGGGCCGATGCGGTGACGAAGAAAACGCTCGCCGAGATCGGCACGGTGCGCATCCTTACCGAGGCTGCGATGCGCTGCACCGTCGAGAACACGCTCAAGTCCATCCTGTCCGCGCTGTGGAACCTGTCGAACCACTGCGCCCACAACCGGGCCCACATCTGCGAGGTCGACGGTGCGATCGAATTCCTCGCCGGGCTGCTGACGTACGATGCACCGAGCAAGACGATGGCAATCGTCGAGAATGCCGGCGGGATTCTTCGCAACATCTCGAACCACATCGCGCACAGCGAACGCTACCGTCAGGTGCTGCGCAGCCGGAACTGCCTGAAGGTGCTACTCGGTCAGCTCAAGTCACCCAGCCTGACGGTGGTCAGCAATGCGTGCGGAACGCTCGGCAACCTGTCGGCCGGCAGTGCCGAGGATCAGCAGTTTTTGCGCGACAATGGCGCCATACCGATGCTGCGCTCGCTCATCTACAGCAAGCACAACATCATCTCCAACGGTTCCCGGCTCGCGCTGCGCAACCTGCAGCATCAAGTGAGGCCAACGAACGAACTGGTACCAACGCTCGCAACAGCAGCGACCAGCGGTGACAACCACGATCGGCCAGCTTCCGGCAGCACAGCGGCGGCGGTAGCAGCAGCAGTTACAGGGACTACAGCAACAGCAGAAGGAACAGCAGCAACAGCAGCAGCAGGAGCAGCAACCATCGTCGAGGGAAAGGGGCTACCTTGTCTTAACGTGCGGCGCCAGCGAGCGATGGAGCAGGAGCAGCGAGAGTGTGCATACTACGGCATGAAGAAGGGCGCGGCTGGTGCTGCTGCTGCTGCCGCTGCTGGTGTGAAGGAGGAGCAGAGCATCGCTGAAAAGCGCGCGTTGGGAGAACACGATGAGGACGAGGAGGAGGAGGAGGAGGATCCATGTCTCGGATCGGATCGGCGATCGGAGGAGGAAGACGATGACGATGAGAGCGATATGATCGGATCGGAGCGAGAACCAGAGACCGAGGAGGAGCAGCCAATCAACTACGGGCTGTCAGAGGTGCTGAATCTCAATCAGCAATCGTCGTCCAGCTACGACTACCAGGAGACGGACATCGACCAGCTGACCGACTACTCGCTACGCTACGCCGAAAATCAGTTCGATTCCGACGAGGCCAAAGAGCGGGAGGAAGCGATGGAAGAGGAGGACGAGGAGAACGTCGGTGGTGGTGCACAAACGTCGTACCGACGAGCCGGTGGCCATGCCGTGCCGATCGGCATGCTGATCCCGGAGGATTCGGTTAAGTGCTACTACACCGAGGGTACACCGCAGATCATCTCGAGCGCCACCTCGATGAGTGACCTACGGTCGGCGGCGACTCCCGCCAAATCGGCTGCACCGGTCACCCCGGTCACCGTGTCCACCGCTACCGCACCGACATCCGTTCCAAAATCGAAACCCATCCCGATAGCGATGCAGCGCGCCTGTGGTGGTGGCACTGTGTTGGTGGTTGTCGCTAATGACACCGGTGATATGGCTACCGACGAGTCTGCCGGGCGCCGTTCGTTCGTCCGATCGTCGGGCGGTGTGATCGACCGGGTCGGTGAGGATTTGGGGTGTAACACACCGGACAAACCGTACAACTACTGCGAGGAAGGAACGCCCGACTTCAGCCGCGATGCCTCCCTCAGTCTGGTCGATCTGGTGGCCGAGAGTAAGGGCGTCTTGACGGTGATCGGTACCGTCGATGCATCGAATCCCGGTGCCCTAGATCTTGGACCACCACCGAGCACCATCCCAGCGATACCGGGTGATGGCATCGGTGGCGTGCAGCAGGTAACCGAGGAAGCGGTGGGCGGCACAGACACCAGCGGTGTACCGTGCGGTTCCGGATCGGTGGCCGAATCGGTCGGTGCCGGTCCAGGTGTCAAGTCCGTGTCTTTCCTCAACACGGCCGACGAAACACCGCTGATGTTCTCGCGCACCAGCTCGATGGGGTCGCTATCGAGCGCGGAACCGGCCTGTACCGATGACAAGAGCTCGATCGTGAGCGAATTCAGCCGGCTGGCATCGGGTGTGATCTCACCGTCCGAGCTACCGGACTCTCCCACCCAAACCATCGCCCACTCGCCCCGGAGCTCCCGGTGTCCTGGGCCAGCACTACTGGATGAACTGGCGGCCCACCCACCGGAGGCCATCAATCCGTTGACAACCGTGGCGTCAGTTGTAGGGCCTGCTGTTGGTACAGGTGGTGGTAACGGTGGCAGTGGCATTGAACAGGCTCCACGCCACACGTCGAGCGTTCCGATGGTGAGCACCTTCGCCGATTCGACGACCGTCACCTTCCAGGTGGAACACACACCGGCCCTGTTTTCCTGCGCGACCAGCCTGAGCAACTTGAGCATCGAGGATGAGCAGGAGGCGGGGCAGCAGACCGGCGTTCCGGTACTGTCACCGGAACTGTCCAATCCACTCTGCCCACCCACCACCATCCCAGCGTTACCGGTGGCACCGTTTGGATGCGATACGCGCAAGAAGAAGGAATGCGACGCTGCATCGGAAGGGGACTCGGATGAGGGTGCCGACGATGAGTTGCTCGCATCGTGCATCAGCATTGGTATGAGCAGTGTGGTGGCACGAAAGTCTCACCCGGGCGTTCCATTCGGTATCACAGGATCAAAAGGGACACAGCAGCAGCAGCAGCAGCAGCACCATGAGAGCGAGCTAAAGCTACGGGGCCGCCAGCCTAGTGGCGGGCAGCGGCGTAACCAAGACACGGACTCCGATGATAGTAGTTCGGCGGGTGAGACGGCCGACCAAAGCGATCTGCTGCTGGAGGAGTGTATCCGGAGTGGAATGCTCAAGCCGAAGCAGATGCCAACCGGATCACCGATGCACCGTGGTGGTGGTGGCCTCCGGGTGCAGCTGCTGGAGAAGGAGCATCCGATTGGAATGATGCGTCCACTGCCACTACCGGTGCTGCCCAACGATGAGTGCAATCGCTACCAGCTGGAGGACAGTCCCTGCAACTTCTCGATGATATCGGGGCTCTCCGAGTTAACGGTGGGCTCCGATGCCGGTATACCGAACGATGGCGAAAGGTAGGAAGCACCATCACTTCAACACCTCATACCTACCTGCTTTCATTTCTTGTCTTCCCTGTTGCAGGCTTGCGCACCATCGTCGGGAAAACGATTCGCTAAGCTCGCTCTCGCTCGAATCCGACAACGATGACCACCTGCTGGACGAAGCGATTGCTGCCGGTATCGGATCGAAGCAACAGAATCGCAAGACCGGAACCACGGGGCCACCCTACCACTTCCCGGGAGCTTCCCATGATCAGCCGACGGCTGGTAATCCGTCGTACGTCGCTTCCGAGACACTTCCCGTGGCCCGCCCGATTGTGACCGGTCAGGAGGTAAAGGCGGAGGTGGAGCAGATGGAAAGGGAACTACTGCCACTGCCACCGGAGCAGTCAAACGCCGGAAATGCCGATGACGATGGCGACTCGATCGATTCCATCGACTCGATTTTCGCAAACGATCCGGCCAACGATTCGCTGCTGGATCAGGCGATTGAGTCGGGCATGAAGGGGGCTTGCATGATGACCGAGCTTGGCCCCATCACCGGGTACGAGTTTCAGGCTGGCATGCTGTACGGTACCGCTGGCACCGGTGTCGGTGCCACTGGTGAAAATAACCACAACCAGCACCACGATCCGGATCCACCGGAAAGTATCTCGGAACCGCACGAAAACGACTACGAGCTGCTAACCGAGTGCATCTACGCCGGCATGCAGCGAAAGGGTACGCAAGGACGGACCGGGGTGACCGTATCGTCGGACTCATCCTCCGTCGGCCCCGTACCGGTTCACAGCCGTCCGACGCGTCCACGGCCGCCTGCCGAGCTGCCGCTGCTGCTCTCTGGTCGACACACTCACGCTGAGCGGCTGTCAAAAAACGTGCAAACTACGCCTGTGATGTCATCGGTTGCCGGTGCCGAATGCGAATCATCAGCAGGCGTAGTAGCAGGGCTCCGCGCAAAACTCCCGCCAACCAGCTCCAACGCAATCGACACATCGGCGGTGGCGACGGTTGCAGAGAGGGAACCGACAGTGAGACCACCGTGCAGCACGAACATTCCGGCTCCAACGCACCGCCATCAGCAGCAGCAGCATTCGCAACGACAGCAACAGTTGCTGCTACCGCAATCATTCGCCATCAACAGCGTCAATACCGCCGCCATCACCACCACTACCACCACCACCACCACCACCACCACCACCAGCACCATCATCCACAACTACTACAGCAATCAACACTGCACCAGCCTCATCAGCAGCAGCAGCAGCAGCAACGGCGCCGTGCCCGGCATCGACACCAGTCTGCCAGTGGCGACCATGAGCAGAGAATCAACGAACGCTCGCTTCAATCAGCAGCAGCGACCGAAGCAACTGCAGCAACCGAGCACCGCCTCCGGCATCGCTGGCACCTACGACAGGCACGCGGCCGAAGCGGGTCTCGGGGTGTCGGCGAAGATGACGACGACAATGGTGGTCCGAGGCGATCTACACTCCTGCTGGGCGGAATGTTCTTCGCCGGCAGCGAATGGGTGTGAGCAGTCAACGGTGGTGGTGGTGGCTGCTGCCGCTGCCGCCGTGTCTCCTGCTGCAATCGAAAAGCACAAGGACCCGGAATTAATGCTGCAATCTGTTGAGCGGCTAACAGAGCGGCTCGTAGCGCACACGGAGTACTTCCGCACGGATCACATGGTGGAGCTGGTGGTAGGGGATCGGACGGATGATGCACACCGATCCATTGACACGCCCACGGATGAAACGACCGGCCATAGCGACAGTAAACCGATCCGCGTTCCAACAGCAACCGGGAAGGTAATATCAATCCACATTGTATTGTATTTTTTCATCATTCATTCACTCACACACTTTATCTCCCTTCCTTTCTCTAGGATATCGGCAACAATCGTAGTGGCCCACTTCTCATGAAACAATCGAAGCCACTTGGTACTTCCTCATCGATCGCGAACACAGTCCCAGTCAAACATCGGTCAATCCCGGTTCCGTATAGTGGTCGAGGCACGGTTGCCCTTTCCTCGCAACCGAAACTGAAGGCACCTGCAGCGACACAACGATCGGCGGTCGGTCAGGACAAGCCGGTCTATCGAACTACCGCCACTAGGCAGCAGCAGGCCCACGCAACGGTACCAAGCCATAAGCTAAAGCCAACCGTGGGCCCAGAAGCAGGTAAGAGGCGTCTGAACGGTATCCCAACCAGTGGCAGCAACGGTACGCTAGCGACGAGACCAACGAGCGGGACCGCTTCCGGTGGGTCCGTGACCGGCCTGAAAGGTAGCCGAAAGTCGGGCATCCCGGGTAGCCCTTTGGCAACATCGGCGCCTCCGCACCACACCAACAGCAAGCTGTTTCGCCCACCAACCTTTCCAGGCGAAGCTGGATTGAAAAGTGGCAAAACAGTGTCGTCCCCCTCGCTGACCCTGCACCACAAAACCGGGCGATCATCGGGCGCTACACCGGGCGAACTCGGTAAGCGTAGGCTGGTCGGAGGGGTCGGGGAAAAGTCTCGCACTACGCACGGTGGTGCACCGTGCGAGAAAACGAAAAGCAAACTAGCAGCAGGCTCACCAGCGGCAGCAGCCACGGCAAAAATGGCGTCTGCAGCAGAGAATGGCATCCAACCGGCGGCTGTGAAGGCCACCAAAGCCCGTCAGCGCACCTTCGTGTGCGACCGGCCCACGCCAATCGGCAACGGTCCGCACATTCCCGTTTCGTCCTGGGCCCTCAAGCGGAGCGGTTTGGTTGGCCAGAGCGCAACCGGCAGTAGTGGCGGCGGTTCGCCACCAGAGCTGGAGGTGGTGTGCCACCAACCGGAGGGGCAGCAACCGCTCGAACAATCGCCGCTGGTTACCGAACGGATCCCGAAGATGTCACTCCCGATATACGGCAACTTTTGACGCTCCCGATACTCGGATTGACCCAATCGATCAACGTAATGCGCGCAAATTCTAGTGATTAGTAGCTAATTTATTACTCTAGCCTCAACCTCCAGCAGTTCGAAAAAAAGAAGAAGAAGAAAGCAAGTCCCATCTAGTATATCTATTACTTTATATGACAAAGAAAACTGATCATCAAGATTTAACGTTAAGGAGCGTAATATAACCACAAGTTTTAGGATAATGTAACCTATCAGCTAGGAGATGCCACGCCGGAGCGGATGGTCAACAGCCATCGGTTTTTTTTTCTTACCATTTTCTTTCTGGTTTGTGCAAGTTTGGCTCTCTTTGATCGCTTTGCTGCCAGGACACCCATCAGTATCCCAACGCCATCGTTGGCGTATATTCTGCTTGATTCTGCTGCATTTGAAAAACCAGCTTCAGAGAAATGTCGGCATAGATTGATGAAAGGCTTGCTAAATATAAGAAATCCCAGGAACTCCGTTTGTGTAGTACTTACTTTGGGTTACTCGCAATGATAACAATGGTATCCTAAACCAAGCTATTACTAGCGCAGTGGTATGTATAGCATTGGATAATACAAAAAAAAATAAATCCGACAGCAAAACTAATACGCAAACTCGCGCAGTAGCTATCTTGGGACGCCTGGTGGCTCTTGGAGATGATGCACAGATCCGGACGATCGGAATCCTTGTGAAACGGCGTAGCATTGTTGAGCGCAGTTACACAATATGGTTCTCACATTTGGACACGTCCTTTCACAATACGAATAAATCCGACGTCGCTGCCATTGTGCAGTAGTATTCGTTGAAACGGCTTCTTTTTTTATTTTTACAATATAACATACATGGCTCGGCAGGACGCACAGCTCCGTCAAAGAAGAGATTGAGGAACACCCCATGATCAGTTCATCGCCGTCGGGATCGTTCCGTACGATCAGCTGCTCCCCGTCCAGATCGTGCGTTACTGGGGGTGCATCGAGAAATTTTCCTCTCGTTAAGATGCACCGCTTGGTGGTCGCTTCGCTCGGGCCCTTTTTTTACTGACTGAAATTTAACTCCTCGCCTCGTCCTCATTTCTCCTGCTCCGTATACTCTAAAAGCTATAATCCTCCGCACAGCACGACCTACCTAACGTCCGGCACACTCTACTTGCGGTACCACATCTGCAGGGTCTTCATGCGCTTCACCTTCTTCTGTAGCTGCAGCACACCGTATAGCAGTGCTTCGGCGGTGGGCGGACAGCCGGGCACGTAGATGTCGACCGGGATGATGCGGTCGCAGCCGCGCACGACTGAGTACGAATAGTGATAGTAGCCGCCCCCGTTGGCGCAGCTGCCCATCGAAATGACCCAGCGCGGTTCCGGCATCTGGTCGTACACCTTGCGCAGGGCCGGTGCCATCTTGTTGGTCAGCGTACCGGCCACAATGATGACGTCGGCCTGGCGGGGCGACGCACGGAACACGACGCCGAATCGATCCATATCGTAGCGCGGTGCGGCAATGTGCATCATCTCGACGGCGCAGCACGCCAGCCCAAACGTCAGCGGCCAGATCGAGCCCTTGCGGCCCCAGTTGAGCACGTCGTCCAGGCGGGCCACCGTCCAGTCGGCCCAGCTCGATTGCTTCGTGCCGAACGGCGAGTACGGCAGCTTCTCCGGCTTATCCTTCTCCACCACCGGGAGGGTGGCCTTCGAGCGGACCGGCGGCAGCACCTGCACGCCACCATTCACCGCGGGCAGGCACAGGGCCCTCGACAGCATCGGGCGCATAGCCAACATAGCGACGCACAGACTAGCAGCAGAACGCAAAACTCCCTATAGAGGAATAGGTGGATCCCAGGAACACCCGGGTGGATTAAACCAGATTAGCAACGGTGGACGGCCGAGGTGCTAGGACTATCAAGCATCCCCTCCCCTCCGTCCGTTCCTTCGTACACTTACCTTTTGCAATGCAGAACCACCTCCAAAAACCAGCAATTCCTACCAACAGCGGGCAAAGGAGTCGGTCGGTCGGTCGGTCGGGATTATTCGCAAATGTTTTTACATAAGATGCCCCCGAAGCAACCCAAGGTAAGTGCAGTTTGAGCGCCCACCAGCACCAGCCAAGGTGTGTGTATCGCATCGCAAAAAGGGGGCAAAAATTGTTGAATAAGCGTAGCATAGAATCAGTCGCCATCCGCCAGTGCAGGATTATAGTTAGATTGTCCCGTTGCTAAAAACGGTTCTTAATTATTTGCAAAACATTCGCGTGGATGCGCGTATTTGCCGAATTCCTTGGCGTGCCGCGGGGTCGACGCGCGGTGTGACGGTTGCCCACAGACTGCCCGAAATAAGCGCTGGACTTTTGATGCACCGCTCGATCAAACACCGCTCGACACTGGCCGCTGCTGCTCGAATGTGGAGTCGAGCCGTTTTGCTGGATTAAAACCACCGTGTGTGTATGTGTAGCGTGCGTGCGTCCGTGTGTGACTTCGTAAAAGTGTCGTGCCAGGGTCTAGGGAGGCCAGGGAAAGCTGCTGCTTCATTCGTTATTTTCAAGGTGCAAGGAATAAGGTAAGCGAAAACACACACCCGAAGGTCTCCAAACATTGTGATCCGTGATCGGGTTGCATCAGCCAACGCAGGAGTAACAGCGGGTTTGCTGCTGCTGCTTCCGTATCGCCGTCATTTCGCAACGACGACGTTCTCGGGGCACGGGTTATCCGTTTACGGTTCCGTGGCGCGGCAATCGGCCGCGGGGAAAAACGCAACGTCGAGCGTGTTCTGTGTGTGTACATTGTTCTGGCCACCGCGATTGGAAGGAATAAGTCTCCCCGTCTCCTCTGCCGAAAGGGCGCTCCGTCTCGCTGCTGTTTGCGGGGCGCCTGTACCTCCTGCGCTTTGTGCAGCAGGCGCTGGCGGAAGCGACAAAACGCAAACCGCAGCTCTCTAGGGGTATGGGGCACGATCATGGCAGCCAGTAATAAGCATCTCTACAGGCCTGGCCTCGGAACGGTTCTTTTTGTGTCGGCATCGGTCGCGGTGTGTCGTTGTTCGCGAATTTCGCGTGATGTTCGCGGATGCAGGGGGCGCGCGCGCTACACTGGTCGCTCGCTCGAGACAAAGTATAGCTATCCCGCACCAGAACCACCCCGGGCCCAGAGGATGATGTCGAGCGATGATGGCCGTGGTGCAACGGCGCAGCAAGACACAACAGGACCTGTCCTGTCTGAATCTGTCATTGAGCGTGCACAGCTCGTGATGTGCGTGTTGGTTTATCGAAAAAAGGAGAGGAAGATGGTGATGATCAAGAGGGGAGGGTTGGAGAGGGCAACGCATTAAAAACGGATTTTCACTTTTCACTCTCACCGCTGCTACCACCGTCGTCATCGTCGCTTGCAAGACGTGCCCTGGTGTCTTGCAATGAAAACTATGTTTGTGCATGTGCGCGCGCGTGTGTGTGTGTACATTCGTGTATGTGCTTTTCTCCATCTGTGGCGCGGGCAACCAACAATCAGCTACATCAGTCTTCTTTTGTGATTTACTGATTTCGGTTTTTCTTTTCTCCTTTGTATTTCTATCTGCCCTGCCCTGCCTATGTACGTGTGTTTATGCTGCGTTCGCTTTCTTTTGTTCTGGTGTCAACTCTTCGCTGGTGGCGCAGAGAAAAGGCAAGCAAGACGATCCTTACAGGAGGCATACAACGTAGACGAAATACCTAAAACACAGCAAGGACATGGACGTGTCGGAGCGTGAGCTGGTGAGCGAATGGCGCCAGTTGTTCAGCTTGCAGCGACTGACTGCTGACACCATCATCGATTACTTGCGGCAAACCGCACGAACCCTAGCACAGCCCCAGAATCAGTATGTCGCACCGACAGAGGAAGCAGTCTTCGCACATGGTAAGCCCGTAACACATCGCCACCTTCCCTCCTAACCACCACGCCCTCTCTTGCAGAACCGTACTGGATCGACGAGCAGCTGTTCAAGAACAAGGTGCAGCACGTCCTGGAGTCATTCATCTGCCCGGACGAGCCGGACAAGTACCTGGAGCATCTGAAATCAACAGACAACGTTTCATCCGTGTGCGGCCGGGTGTTCAAGATCGGCGAACCGACCTACAGCTGCCGTGAATGCAGTAAGTGCACGGGGCACGGCCACCTTCCGATATGAGTCAGCTTTTTGGGTTCCGATTCTGATTTGACTCATCTGGATTTCATTTGGGTACCAGGCATGGATGGCACATGTGTGCTCTGCTCGTCGTGCTTCAAGAAGTCCTCTCATCGGGAACATAAATACAAAATGGCGACCTCGGGCGGTGGTGGATGTTGCGATTGCGGCGACCCCGAAGCCTGGAAGAAGGATCCGGTGTGCGATGATCACAATGTAAGTGACGTGCGTGAATTAGCGTGATATGCGCGTCCAAGCATGGTATATTATTTTCCTTTTTGACAAACATAAATCACATTCAAACCGGCGTAGCAATCCCGTGCGGAGCAGGATGCGGCGAATCGTGAGGCAACGCCACTGCCCGAGCCGATCCAACAACGATGCAAGCTCGTATTTCGTGCCATTCTGGACCACTGTATGCGCGTGCTGCAGGTACACGGCGATTTCAGCATGACCGGGCTGGACGACGACGAAAACACCCACTGCACCATACTCTACAACGATGAAACGCACACGTTCGAACAGGTGAGCGGTAGTGCACTGATCGCACTACGGGCAGCAATTGCAGCAGAACATAAATTTACCCTCCTTCTATTCCTCCCGTTGCGCCGGACGTCCCACAGGTTATCCAGACTCTAACGTCGATTGTGAAGTGTTCGCAGAAGGACGCCGTCGCGTACGTGACGAGTATCGATCGCGATGGGCGGGCCGTCGTCAAGTGTGCCCAGTTCGATGTATGCTGCAAGCTGAAGGATGATATCGAGAGCAAGGCCATACGGTCGTCGATGGGCACTAAGCCTTCGCCGCTCAAAGTGACGGTGCTGCACCGCGATGAGGTAGCCTGTCAGCACCTCGCCATGCAAATCCTGAACTGGTAAGCCCTGGCACCCCTGCATTATCATCATCAGCGCGCTGACAGCTAATGAAAATGTCATTCAATTTGTGTGTGTGTGTATGTGTGTGTGTTTGTCTACGTTAACAGGATGCAGGACTTCCTAACGATCCACAGTACGTTCCGCGCCATTCTTGTGGAAGAATTTAATTTCCCGTCGACGTCCTATCTGCGCCTGATCATGATCAACGACCATAAGCTGTGGAAGTCGGCACGCACCTGCTGGCACCGGCTGCTCATCGCCGGAATGCTGATGGAATACGAACACAAGAAGGAGCTCGCGATCGCCTTCACGCGCCTGTACACCTCGCTGATGCAGGACTTTATCCGCGACGACCACTACCATTCGTTCTCGATCGTGTCACTGAGCGTACAGCTGTTCACTGTACCCTCGATCGCGCACTATCTGATCGCGCACGAGTCGGCCTTCTTCAAGCTGATGCACACGTTCAGCACCGAGGCGATCGATCGGCATGTCAAGCATAATATGCTCCAGTTTCCCAAAAACACGTCCTCGATGAACGTGTTTAAGCGGGCCGCTTACATCCTGGTCGATCTAAAGTATCTGCTCAATTTCCCGCCCGAGGAGAGCAGCTGGACGCAGGAACTGCGCGGTGGCTTCCTGCACGGTGTTCAGATTCTGATTCGGCTGCTCAAGTGTATGCAGGGCATGGACTCGGCGACACGCCAGATCGGGCAACATATGGAGTACGAGCCGGAATGGGAGACCGCCTTCACACTGCACCTGAAGCTGTCGCACATGATCACGCTCGTGCTCGAGTGGTGCGCCACCGATCGGATCGTGCTGGTGAAGGTGTACCGGATGCTGCTAACCGCGCTTACGGAGGCGAAGTTTAACGTACAGTCGAGCGGTGTCGTGATGCGCGAGGTGGCTGATCACAGTGTCGCCTGTTTCGCGTACGACGTTTCGCAAATGCCGGTATCGGTACACCTGCCACTTACGCGCCTCTTCGCGGGCCTCTATCTGGAGATGGAGCGCTACGGGCTCACGTACGACACGATTGCGCCGAACATTCCCGAGCGCCCGACACCAGAGCAGATCATCGAGCCAGTGCTGTGCGCCCGCACCATGATGTCGCAGGTGTTTGCCAATATGTGGCGTCGGAATGGGTACGCGCTGCTGAATCAGCTGTACTTCTACCGCAGTGTCAAGTGCCGGTACGAGATGCTCGATCGGGACATCGTAATCCTGCAGATCGGTGCCTCGCTGATCGAGGCGAACGAATTTTTGATCCACGTGCTGAACAAGTTCAAGCTGCTGCACTGGCTGGCCAACGATCAGCCGGAGACACCGCGCCGACTTTCCGAGTCCACGATGGAGGAGGATCACGTGCGCCAGACAATGTTGATGGCAGACGAGGTGCTCGAGCTGCTCATCATGATTGTTAGCGAGCGGTACGTGCCAGGGGTCGGTGCGGTCACCGACAATGATCGCATCAAGAAGGAGGTCGTGCAGCAACTGTGCATTAATCCGTTATCGCATTCCGAGCTTACTCGGGCCGTTAGCGAGGAGAAGTACAGCGAGACGGCCATCGAAACGGTGTTCGAGGAAGTGGCCGTTTTCGAGCGACCGACGGCAGCGGACAAGAAGGGTGTCTATCGCCTCAAGCCGGAGTATTACAGCTGGTACAACCTCTTCTTTTACCACTACTCCAAGGAGGAGAAGTCCAAATCGGAGGAGATGCAGCGCAATCGGCGCAAGGAGCAGAATGAGCTGGTCTGCTGTCCACCCCCCGTTCTGCCGAAACTAACCCAGCCGTTCAGGTAACTTGTGTCGAAAACACACACAATTGCACACGAAAAAATAAAACTCACTTTCTCGTTTCTGTTCCGCCACACAGCATCATACCGAACCTGCTGCAATGCGACGTGATGCTAGAAATCATGAATGTGGTGCTGACGCGCGCTCAAGACCTGAAGTCCATCACGTTCTCCGAGGGTCATCTGCAACGGGTAGGCAAACAGCGATATTCTTCTATCTAGTAAAGGTCCTCAAATGTTGTTCATTACTTTTATTTAAATATGTTCGACCGATAGATTCTGCACCTTATTGGACACGCCATTCAGGAGGAGGAAACCGGATACTATCCGTATCTGAAGTTTGGTGAGCGGTGCCGTAAGATCAACTTGCTGGGCAAACTCGAAGAATTGGTTCGAAGTCCGCGGGTAAGCTTGGAAGTCGTTTTGGACTTGTTTCCTCGAGATTAATCAAACATTTCGGATTGCAAATTCAGGTTGAATCGCAACGCGATTTGCTGCAGTGGGTTATCCAGCGTTACAAACAGCTGGACGGAAACCAGACCAGCGAGGCATCGAACACAAAGGCCAGCCAGGAGGAAGGCGGTGGTACACCTTCCGCCGAAGCCGAGCAAATCGAAAAGCAGCTGCGAGCGAAAATGGTGGCCGAGCGGCGCGCCAAGGCGATGAAAGATATGATGAAGATGCAGCAAAAGTTTTGGGACTCGCAAGCAGCCGAGTTTGAGCGCGAGTGCGCGCAGGCGACCGTGTCGGCCGACGACGATCAGCCGCAAGAGCAAAAAATGGACTGGATGCCATCCACCTCCACCGCAACCTCAACCGCAACCTCAACCGCAACCGCAACCGCAACCGGACAGCAATCAATCGGTGGCGACCCAGACGCCGTACTAGCGCCGACTGGTGAAGTGAAGGTGGTTCCCAGCACTCCCGTCTGCATGGGCCCGAACCGCTGGACGGAGCGTGTGGCCGAGGGAAAGGTTGACATACGGCACACCTGTATCCTCTGCTCGGAGGATTCAATACTGGAAGCGCGTTCGACCAACTGTCTGGTGTATGCCGCGTTCGTGCAACCGTCCTCCGTTCTGTCGCGCTACCAGCACGTAAACGAGGAGGGCAAGCTCGAGTACATCGAAGCAGACATCCATCCGTCGCCACACATCACTACCTGTGGGCACGTAATGCACGCGAACTGTTTCGAGAAGTACTTCAGCAACGAGGTGATGAAGGAGAACCGGCGCCCGTACCGCAATCGTACTCCGGTGTTGTTCGATGTGGAGAAACACGAGTTCCTGTGCCCGCTGTGTCGCTTTCTCAGCAACTGTCTGATTCCGCTCATCCCACCGCTCGACTCGGTTCGCTGCATCCCGGGTGGCCTGAAGGATCCGGCGCTGCACGAGGCCCAACGCCGGGTACCGGAGCAGTTCGACTTCCCGACTTGGTACGCCTTCATGTCAGACTTTCTCGACCTGATGGCGGAACAGCAACTCACGGATGAACCAACCAAACCGTCGGTGACACCGACCCCGCCCCAGCAGCCCAGACGGCGCCCCGGTCGCTCGGCCGAGCTCGAACATGATGATTTGACGATCTATCCAGATTTTTCCGACGATGACGTGCTAATGGAAGGTGAAGCTGGAGAACCGCCAGCCGGCGAAGGAGACGGCGATGACGATGACGGTGAACCGTCGGTTGCACCATCGACCGGTGTGTTTGCGGACGATTTCTCACCCGCCACTGGTAACATCTTTGCCGATTACGGGATGGATGAACCGGAAGGGGACGGGAAGCTGCCGACCAACCACTACGATACGATATACGGTGACATCCCGTGGTTCGAACTGGCGCGGGAACCACTCCGTACAGCCGTGCTGGCCAAACTGGAAGAGCGCCATCCGACCATCCAGCTTACGCCGGCACACTGGACCAACGCACTAGAGCTGCCCCGGGCGTGCATCAGCACACACGTCTCGGAGTATCTGCGCAAGCTGAGCTGTACTGTCGGCGAGCTGATAACGCTACCGCCGCTGACGAAACATTTCAAGGACGAGCTGGCCGTGTGGATGTCGTGCTCGTACACAATCAAATCGCTCGAGATGCTGCTGCGTGTGATGGAGCGCCCGCTGGGGTCCGAGCTATCGATCCGCCACTCGAGCTGTCTGCGCGGTCTGGTGCGAGTCTCGTGCGTACTTAGCTCGCAGGTTATGAGCATCGGCTTCCAGCCCAGCCTAATCACCTACATGCTGGACATTTATGAGCGCCTGTTCGGTCGCAAACCGTCACAGTCGTTCCTGGACTGGGACCTGTTTGGAATTCTGAATACCTGCCTGTTCATGACGCATCGCGTGCTGTTCTACTCGCTGCTGGACGGACAGGTGCCGCGCGGCAACATTATCGATCAGTCCATCGTGCAGGCGGTGTTCCTGATCAACGTGCTGCGCACCCTCGTCACCTCAACGTGCAGTTCGGATGACTCGGAGCCAATGTCGGACCCGGATGTGATACCGTCGACGATGGAAGTCGAGGAAAGCGAAGAGAATCTGCAGGCCATACGGAATCTTGCGGCAATGTACCGCCAGTACAATCTGTACTATGATCCGACTGTTGCCAGCAATGGTTCTGCCGCCGCCGCCGCCGCTGCCTCGACAGAAGAAGACATGAAGAAGGCTGGGAAAGACGGAGAGTGCACTGCCTGGGAGCGTAAGTTGGCTGCGCGTCTGCTGCGTGACATTCGGATCCGCAGCCAGACACTACTTCGCTGTTGCTGTCTGCTATTCCACGGTATCACAGACATCGAGCTGCCCAAGTGTAACGACGAGGTAGAGCACGATTTCTCGCTTATGGTCACGTACCTTGGCATCGAGTCGAACCCGTTGCGCTTCTTCGACACGCCAAGCCCCGCGTACGCCTTTCTCCGCCGAGTGGCCGACTGCAACGTGGCACAGATTCACCGTATGCGGCAGGCACGCGAGATGCAGCTGCTGACCGGTTCGTTGTTCCGCGCCGAACCCATCGTGCGGCAGCTGATTGACCTACCGGACGACTACAGTGAGCTGATCAATAGCATCTCGAACTACACCTGCCCGAACAACATCCGGGACGATTCGCGCAACCCGACCATGTGCCTGGTCTGCGGTGAAGTGCTGTGTTCGCAGGGCTTCTGTTGCCAAAAGGAGCTGGGCAAGAGCTCGGTTGGATCGTGCACGTACCACTCGCATGTGTGCGGTGCCGGCATCGGTATCTTTCTGCGCGTGCGCGAAGCCGAGGTTCTCATTCTCGGCATCCACAAGGGCTGCCTAATGCCGGCCCCTTACCTGGATGCGTACAGCGAGACGGATCAGGGACTGCGCCGTGGTAACCCGTTGCGGCTGTGCCGGGAGCACTACCGGAAGCTGCATCTCATGTGGCTCAGCCACGGTTTGCACGAAGAGATCACTCGACGCAACGAGGCACAGCAAACCATCTTCCCCACACAGTGGCAGAATCTGTAAGACACGGAGGTGGAGCAGGTTGAAGCCACCCACAGGCTGGTTGCGGAGCGGAGCGGTGCAAACATTAAGCACTGAGGCAAAATGAAACTGTTTTAGTTGTATTTTGTTTGAGTGTGTTGGCGTATGCCCTGTAGAGACGAGCCGCTACGAAGGAGCCAGACCACTTCGCAACTAGCATGTGGATGACTTGCGCAGCGCACAGGTGCATCACAGACAAACACATTACAGCGCCCCTAGCAGACAGCGAGAATTTCCCGAGAAAAGAGAATTGAGAATGTCAAAGGACAAAATTTGTATGGGAAATTCTCGCTGTCGCTCTAGAAGCTCTGTTAGACAAGCAACCCCAATTTTCTATCCGCCCCAACTAACGACGACGACGTGTCGCGTATAGCTAAACATGTGATTGCGGTTCGAGAAGATTGAATGAAGGCAATGGTAGAGAATAGGTGATAGGTGTCATAACTGAACACAAGCACATAACTGAACATTTGGACAGTAGCACAGTGAGAAACAGAAAAAGAGAAAGGTAGCGCTGAAGTGGAGCCCCCGTAAACACACTCCCATAATTGGTGCGTTGCCGATTTGCTTCCTAGAGTGTGCCGCAATCGAAGGCCCTCCTGATTTGGGGCAATGGAGGATTTCGTAAGAGAATTTCAAATCCAATCACCCATCACAGCGCCCTTTGCTTCACTATATTCATTGCCAGGCTCTACGCAATGGTTATTCCTATTTTACGTTTTAATTCGTTTGTTCGTTTGTTCATTCTCATATTTTACTCATCCAAAGCGACGTTGAAAACTGTAAGAAGAGAGTGTGGGAAATGGAATTGCTGGCTGCTGTCCCAAAACGGTTAACCAAAAGCGATGGTTTCGCTGTTGCCAGTGATGCTTTGGTGGTTGCTCTGTCCATTTGTTTCGTTTCCATCTCTCTTTTAGCTAGCTTACACTGGTTGGTTTTGAAACAACGCAGAAGAACTTGTACAGTTGGTTCTTGTTTTCTTTTTCTTTAAGTTTTTTTTTGTTTTTGTTTGTAGTATGTAGATGAAAAACATCTTCCTTGCATAAGATGAAGCTAAAGGAAGTTAGCAATGCAAGCAACAGAATTAGGTTGCCCTGTAGAACTGTGGAATCGATGGCATTGAGGAATGGAGAATGGTATGAAGTAGAAACAATGAAGCTGGAAAGCAGGCACAACAAAATAGAAGATTACTGGGAGTGGCTGTAATGCGGAGAAGAGTAGGAAGCTCTCAGGATAAGACGAGCACTGTAAGATGGTCTCTAGACAGGCAAGCCGTATATATACGCAAGCTAAGCGTATGAGACCATCTAAGAGGAAGACAGCTGGCGTGGAGGAGCAAAAACGCGTGTGCTCGCGCTCGCCGTTCCCTTCCAGTTTATTATCTACTTCGATAGTTTGTTGTTCGGAGTACACGCGAATAGAATTTTGTTAAGTGAAGTCAAGGCGTTATAAACCTATATATCTAGCCAAAGGAAGAGAAGCGGAAACACGGGCCCGATCGCTCGCATCGCTCAAGTACGGCGTAGAAGCACTAGCAGCAGGAGCAGCAGCAGCGGCAGCGGCGCATGCTTGTGATTTGGCTGCCAAATGAGGAAAAAGTGTAAAATGGCCCATTAGAACTGAAATTTGGAAAATGATTAGTTTAGCGGATCAATGGGATCAGGAGCTCTGGTGCAACTATTTCGTCGCACACGACATCGAGGGCAGCTATAGAGGAAATTGCCCAAACTCCCCACCCCCATCCAACATCACAATTTTGAAGCGTGACCCTTTGACACCGCGTGCACAGAGACGGACCATCACCACCCACTGACCCGCTTATCGTTCCTTTAATTTTTCCTTACTTAGTCCCTAGTATTAATCTCTTTTTTGTTGGTTTGAACTCAATAAGGCGCAGACGTTATCCCGAAACCGAAATAACAATGATATTTACATGTGCGATACAACAACAAAAATATACCAATGCGAGGGCGCGCCTGAACTAACTGCTAATGTGAATTTTCCTTTAATAAAGTGCTAGAACCTCGACCTAGAGAGGAAGAGAGAACAAGAGAAAGGAAGAGACATTGCATGGTTGTTGAGCTCGGTAAGGATAACGCATTTTATTATTCCGGGCGCATTTTAGCTTCAGATCTTCCTGATATCTTGCGGTGACGGTACGAAACGCCAAAAATCCACAGCTATATCCACGCTACGGTGACGGTGGAACTTGTACGATGAAGAGAGATTGTAGCGCAGCTCGGCCACAACTGATGCTTTTATGCCCCATTCGGCCGCCTTCCGAGTTATATGATCTCTACAAGTGTGAACGTGAATGACAAAAGTTCGTGTGAGCGAGTCCTACTACGCAACGTGGAGAGGATGATAGCGACGTTATTGATGCGCTTCGCACAGCATTTGGGCATTGTGTTCTTGCCAGGTAAGTGTAGAGGGCATTAGCTAGTCAAAATATCGCCGATCTGCAAAGTCATCTGGATCATCTCTCAGAGTGGGTAAGGCACTTAGGTGTTGAGTTCGCTCCAGAGAAGTCGCAAATGGTAATTTTCTCCTTTTTTAGCAAAACCGAGAATAATATCCAGAAGGGAGTGTACGATCCTAAAATCCACCTCTTCATTTATGGCAGAAGTATTTACCTTGCAAATGATTTCAAGTAACTAGGAGTGTGGTTTGATAGTAGGCTGCGTTGGAAGAAACATATCAACTACCTACTCTTGAAATGCTCCAAAAGACTAAATTTTCTGCGGAGTATAACGGGCTTCTCGTGGGGGGCACACCCCTCCGACTTGATCGCGTTATATAAAACAACCATCCGATAGGTCATGGAGTATGATAGCTTCTGTTTTTTTCTGGGCGCCCAAATTTCTTATGAGGAGGCTAGTTGCTGGCCAGCTACTAGTAGCAGCGTTCTCCCAGAATCCTACAGCGATTTTTTGTTAGTAGATGCCTCGTTGAGGGAGGAAATCAAGGAGATACCAGATGATTTTCGCACAGCGATTATACCTGGTATCTTCCAACAAAAGTATGGCCAGATTCCCCCTCTAACTGCTTTTTCACCGACGGTTCCTCTTCGGGTGATTCCGTAGGCTGTGGTGTGTACAACACGGCGTACAAAGTCTACTACAACCTCGAAAAGCCTTGCTCTATTTTTATTGCGGAGCTCGCTGCTATCTTTTGCGCTCTGCTGCTGGCGAGCGGAAGGCCTTCTGGGCACTACCTTCATCTGCACAGATAGCCTCAGCTCTGCACAGAACTCTGAAGTCAGAGAAGGCCTTTAAAAGTGTTCATTTTTTCGTAAAACAAATAGTGGAGCTCCTTGAGCTCCATGTTTCAACAAGATTTCCGTATTTCGCTCGTCTGGGACAAGAACTCACTGCGGACAAAAACGAGAAGTTTATGTTGTACATGTTTTCTCTCTTTAGCCGTAACCGTTGGCACCACGTTGGAGAACCGGTTCCGAAGGCACCAGAGGAGAGCACCATCAGGGAGTAGAAGACCGGCGCCAGAGTGCCTCTGCGCGTGTGACCCCACCATCATTGTCATCAAACACTAATGTCCTCTCCCTGTCCACTCCACAGATTGAACAAGCGACGAATACTACGACATTGGGGCATGACCAAGTAGCGCAGCGGCGAACGGCCACTAAATGGAACCACAGCCAATGGGAATGAGCCACTGAAATTTCCCCCATCGCTCGTGTTCGAGCGCACTTAGCAGATCGCCTGGCCAGCTGCTCTGGCTTTAACCCATAACTAGGCTTAAGATAGGTTTAAACACCTAGCCCTTCCACCCCCCCCCCCCCCCCCCCACGGCTTAGTCCGTAAGGTATCAGCAAAAAAAAAGTGTAGAGGCCATAGATAGATTCGAATGGTTTCGAATTCCGGAAAGATTCGCGGTGCGTTCTGCCATTTCATTACAGAGAATGTCTATGCAAGAGTGAGTGTGGAGGGTATATTCAGATTTTAATAGGTTGGAATTGAGAAAAGATTAACGATGAATTCGCTGTTTTCGTTACGGAAAGCGTGAATACAAGTGTAAGCACGCATGCATGGCGCCTATATATACCTGGTGGAGGTTTTATGCATCGAGTAGACGGCACCACGGGCCAGCTCAAGACCGGTGCGCAGAAAAACCATGTCGATTCCGGCATTCCGTTTCGTGCCAAAGGGTGGATTCATCAGTACCGTATCGAAGCTAGAATTCCCGTACAGGCCCTTGATCTGCAGTACATCTGCCTGCACGCAATCAACGTTGTACAGATTGAACTCATCGCAGTTGTTCTGGAAAGCCTGAAAATGGACGGGCCCGATAAATGTGTGTGTGTGTGCTATGAGAGAGAAAAAAATAGTCCATGCATATACCTTTACGGCATCCGTGTCGATTTCTGATCCAACTACCAGAGCAGCACCGAGCATTGCAGCACCAATCGAAAGCATACCAGTCCCGCAGCCGAGATCTAGAACCGTCCGACCCTCCAGGTCACCGTACTTGGTTTGCACCGCGTACAACGCCTGGCTAGCGATATGCGATGGGGTGATGTACTGCTCCAGCGACACTTTCGGCGAGTCGAAATCGTCCACTCCCTGCAGATACTCTTCAAGGGTTTTTAGCTTAATACAGGCCATCCTCCTGTAACCGACCGAGGTACTGTCCTGCGGCAACCCCACTTCCGATGGATAGCTCCGTCTGTGCTCAGGTTTTCGATGGACTGTTGAAAGAGTTGGCCGGTGGGTTTTCGTATCGCGGCAGCACGGGCAGGATGCAGTTACCGAACACGGAGTCTTGCGGTATGAAGGACCCGAACGATTGGGTGATCGCCTGATTCCAGACAGCTTTTGCAACGGCGTTCACGCACCCGTCGGTGGCCAGTGGTGCTCCGGCGTTATTGGCTGCGTACTGCATTGTTATCACGAAGCAAAGGAAGGACACAATTGAATGCAGATACTTTCCTTCACGGCACGACAAGGACTAGGCCGGCCGATGCGTAGTTATGCGGGTATTTACCTGTGGACCGGAGAACACCGATGACGGTGTGTACAGGTTGGCAAATCCGGCCGAGGTCGAGTTGCCACCCTTCTGCAGCAGCTGCTTTTTTATTTGAATGTCTTCCAGAATTTTTTTCGTCAAGTCTGAAAAGAATCCGAAACTCAGCCGAACTCAAATGTTACACAGTGCCGGAACCTCTTACCCTGATTTGCACCGGATGGTGGAAAAGCCATCACACGGTTCGCGTCTTCAGGATGCTATAGGCCAGCGGTGTGGTGTGGCCGACGGTATCGCACAGTGGAGTGAAATGGCTTTGGAAATGGGTAAATCTGATTAGCGGATGTACTTTGGTCGTTATTTAGTCGAAAACGATGCGGCATCCAAAAGTGCAGTGGAAGTGAAATCGGGAGACACCGTTCGGTTCGATGTGTCTCGTATTGCTTTCGCAACGGACGAGGTATACCAGGCGATCGTGGGCTGCCTCGCACGATGCCGAAGGCCTCCTTTAGATTTCCATTTGATTTAAATTCTACACAGTCCGCTCTTACCTGTGGGCACGTACGGTAGCGCAAGCGAGGGTTTTGTTCAAAGTGCTACGCTTCGGTTTTGTTGCCTATTGGAACCTGGACCAGACCTTTTGACAGTAAAAACCGTGGCAGCTGTCAGCCGTCATCTGTCAGCGGTGCTGGTGGGGGTGTTTTGAGAATTTTCTGCCGGTCGTGACCGCACACGGGAGTGTGTTGTGCCGCTGCCGACCATTTCTTCGTGCACTGCAAGAGGAATGCCGAAGTCCGTCGTTGCGTCCGCTGCCGCCGCCGCTGCTGCTGCCCCAGACTGCTCTGTGCAAAGATCAAACGACCAAGAGTAGGGATCCGATACGAATACCACACCGGTGGGACTGTTCCACCTTCCACGGGTCAACGATGATGGCCAGTTACTGTTTGCGCAACGCCGTATCGTCCTGGTGTCCCACGCTGGGCCGGATTTGTGGCCTTCGTGTGCAGTTCGGTGCTTGTGGAACCGCTCGCTCGTACGTTTCTGGCTGTCAAGACGATGGCCGGAGACTGGCGAAACACGCGCTACCAAAGGTGAGGCCATCACACTCGCATCGGTGATCCACCACCGTCTTGTTGCATAATACATTCGTAATGCTCCTTTCCCTACCAACAACTAATGCACCAGGAACTGGCACGGGAGTGCCCAGCGGTCAACGTATCATCAGCATTTGGTACCGACGCATTTGACAGCACTAGGCATGCATTCACTCGGTGTGACGAGATGCTGCTGCTGCATCGAGCTACAAACGAACCCGTATCACTAGATCCGGCCACTGTCAGCTGCAGCAAAGTAACCGCATCGGGCGATGTAAGTGTTGTTGCACTGATTGTGTGTTGCGGTTTTTATTTTTCTCTATTGATCACTTGCGTTGTTCTGTTTGCATCTCGCACCAGCACGCACCAAACGCTAGTCAACCACCGACGGAAGAGCAGCTGCACCGCGTTTACCAGGTGCTCTCGCAAACGCTGCCAAAGTTGTTCGTCCAGCCACTCGATTACTCGATCTACAATCCCAACCTAATCTTCGAAAACAACATACGAGGCACGAGGACGGTGTAGGTGGAAGGATAAGGGGAACGAAACACCAAACATGCTACTTTACCTTACGTTTTCGTTCGGATTCATCGGTTTCCTATAGCGGACTGTACCATTACGTGAAGCAGATTGCGCTGCTACGTACGGTTGGCCATCTGAAGTTCGCCTACGTTACCTTCGAGGTGCTCAAGATTACCAAACACACCGAGGACAACACCGTGAAGGTGCGGTGGCGTATCCGCGGCATCAGTGCACTCAAAGTCATGCTCCAGTTTTGGAAGTACAAGCTGTGGAAGCTGAAGGAAATCTTCGATGAACAAGAAGCGTATGTAGGCAATGCACAGATACGGATGACGGATATGATCGTGGAGGGCTTTTGGAGATATATGTTTTTTTTTCATTTAATTCTTCTCTCTACTCTATCGCTTCTCTAGGTGGTATGATGGATTTTCTGTGCTTTACGTTGGTTCCGACGGTTTGGTAGCTAAACATGTAGTTGATAAGGTAAACGGAATGGGTATAGAAACCCACTGCCGCTGAGTCGTTCACTTTGTGTTCACACACTACAACACTAATGCTCTACCTTCACTAAACAGATTATGCCCGATGATGATGTAGCGAAGACAGTACCGAAAACGCTAGCCTCACCCAAGCTGGCCCTGATAGTTGGGCTGACGGCGGAGATGTACCCGGTAGTGAGTGGCCCGTGAACCAGCTGGATTACGTTGTCTATCCACACTATCAACAGATATACAAAAACATACGTCATGATCATTATCCCTACGTGGTAATGCGAGCGTCAGCGAGATGTGTATTCTTCGCTTTTTTATGATGTTTTTTTTTCTCTCGCGAGAACTCGCAATCGTACATGTCTCTGAGTCTGAGGTATGCTGAAAGTGTAAATCTTATCAAAAAAAAATGCAGTATATAGATTAACAAACATTGATTTTGGAAAAGAGTTTTTAAACGTTAATCGCATGTTTTCATTAAGATAAACTTTCATTAAGTGAACGGTCTTGGTGTGAATAGGCCTTTAATGCTATGCGTTTATCGGTACGATGCAACAGTAGCGCAATTGTGCATCTGTAACGACGAAAAATCAAGAATGAAAAAATGAATAGGCAGGGACATACAGAAAGAAAAATAAATTGTGTTTCATTCCTTCCGGTTGAATTATATCTCATTTTCACCTTTCCAACAGTGTGGAGTTCATTTTAAATATATTCTTACGAAGTTTAAAATCGTTTTATGTACTTTGCCTTTGTTCAAACTCTGACTGCGCTCCCCATTTAAAGCGCACGATCATGTGATACAGCCAGCAACCAGCAAACAAAGAACATATATTAGATTGTCTGTCGCAAATTAAAAAGTTGTTAAACTGAACGGATTACAGTACTAATATTTTGCCCCGTTCTGTCTGTATAAGATCGGTCGCTAGTTGTCGATAGAGGATATGCGGGATGCTGTTGGTAAAGTGTCCGGATGACAGGACAGCCCACAGCCGTGTGTTTGTTTGTTTTTCTGTTTGTTTAGAAGTGCATGCATGGATCCGCATGGTTCCACCGAGAAGAAAAGCATGAAGGAGGCGAATCCGAGTAGCACCGAGCAAGGCGGCAACGATGGTTTACCGAAAAAGCGTAAGCTGGCCACCGGAGACGACGGCACATTGCCGCCAGTGCGTTGCAAGTACTACGTCCAGCGTAAGAAGCGGCTCTGCAAGATGACCGTGGGTCTGGGGCGTGAGTATTGTGGAGAGCACGAACCTATACACCAGTCGGCGGTGGCTACAGCGACCACGGAGCAGCAGGACGGGGATGGATTAACCCAGCCCGACGGCTCGCCTCTCGGCCGTATCCCGTGTCCGCTTGACCCGAAACATTCGGTGGCGGTCGCTAGACTAGAGAAGCATTTGAAAATTTGCAACGCTCGTCCGCCAGCATCCGTTCCGGTTTTCATTGTGCCCGGTATCAACAGTTGCGATGACGATGCGCCTCCCGCTATTGCGCCAGTTCAGCAGAATGACGAGCAGTCGGAGCAGCAGCAGCAGCATCATCAACAGAAAGAACTGCCACCGCTAGGGATGGCCCAGACAATCACAGCACAGCGGTTGTCGGACCTGCCAGCCGAACAATTGAGCCAGCTGATTAAGAAGGTGCAGCGCATCTTTGATGAGCATGTGGGCCCAATCGAAGAGCAATCACCTCGCCATCCGATCCTAGATACTGAGCTGGACAACGCCGAGTACGGGCCACAGACGCTGAAGCACCTACACCAATCGTCCGCCCTGCTCGGGCTGCTCGAAGCGTACGGCTTCTTATCCGATGGTTCATCGTTCGTCGAGTTCGGGGCCGGCAAGGGCCAGGTAGCGTTCTGGGTGGCCCAGGCGGTGCAGGCACAATCGCTCTGCAACTGCGGCGTTCTGCTGGTCGACCGTGCCTCCCACCGGCACAAGCGCGACAACAAAATCGAAGACCGGACGCTGGTGCGACGCATCCGGGCCGACATCGCCGATTTGGCACTGGAGAAGGTAGACGGACTGTCTGGCCGCCGGGTGATCGGTATCGGCAAGCACCTCTGCGGTGGCGCGACCGATCTTGCCCTACGGTGCCTGGTGCGCTGTCAGCAGGACGGTGCGGTCCCGGTCCAGGGTGGTCTATTTGCCCTCTGCTGTCATCATAGGTGCGACTGGCGCAGCTTCGTCGGAAAGCCTTTCCTGCTGAATAACGGGATCGGACGACAGGAGTTCGAGCTGCTGGTGCGTATGGTGAGTTGGGCGGTCTGCGGGACCGGTATGAGCCGCGAACGGCGAGCGGAGGAGGCAGTCAATGGTGCCTGCGAAGCGAAACTCGACCGCTGCCAGTTGACACGTGCCGAGCGCGAAACCATTGGCTGGAAGTGCAAACGGTTACTGGATGTCGCGCGCCTCCAGTACCTGGAGCGCCACGGGTTCGCGGCACACCTCCGGCGCTACATCACCGACGACATCACGCCCGAAAACGTATGCCTGGTGTTTGGAAGGAAATAAAAAAAAAGGTCAGCCACGGAAGGCATGGTATTGGTTGAACCATTTCTTGATGCATTTCTTGCCGACCTAGCGCCCACGGACCACGGAGTGGTCTGTCCTTGTACATCGTTTAGCTAAAATCTGTTCGTTCAATTGCACTCGAAGGTTGTAAATATACTATTCGTTCGCTCGCTCGCTCGCTCGCTTTGTTGCTGGCTGTTGAAAGGGCTGAGTTCGGGCTGGCTACAACGCTACACAGCACCAGGGCTCTTCCGTTTTGTGATGTGCGCCTCCTCTTCACGTCTGTACAATATTTGTGTCCCTGGCATGTAGAGCTCCCCCCCCCCCCCCCCCGTCGTCCCATTTTGTATTCAAAACGCCCTTTACTACTTGTACTGTAATCCTAGTTCATCCTGCCTTACTCCACCTATATAATGCACGTTCCCGGTATTGTCCTTGCCTCTCATTCGTCCAAGGCGTCGGCGAACGTCGGGCGCGACAGCAGCAGCAGCAGCAGGGCATTACATTGTGCTCATCTCACTGCTGCTACTGCTGCTGGTGGTGGTGGTGGCAGTACCACCCATCACTATGTCCTGTGGCGGAACACCGGCGCCACTGCTCTGCATCGCGTACGAGCTCGTAATGTTGGTCAGCATCCGGTTGACGACGTCGCGCAGCAGGTGCGGTTTGCAGTGCTCCTCCAGCCACGGTATCACGCCCGATGTCAGCTCGGCAAAGTCGTTCATCGGCAGCTGCTCAAACGTGAGGAACATCTCGTCCATGATTGCGCGGAACACCTGAAACTTGACGTCATCGCTAAGCCGCGCCTCGGTCCGGCCCGGTGACGTCTGCTGGTGCTGCAGCATGTGCTCGTAGTTCTTCTGTATGATCCGCAGCGCCATCACCTCCTTCTGCAGCGACGCCCGCTCATCCTCGAGCTTCTTCTTGTTCTGCAGCAGGTAGCCGATGTAGTCAATCGACTTTTGCAGCACCGACGCCTTGCTGAGCTTGTAGCCAGACGCGTCGGTCTGCTGGCAGGTCGGTACAAGCTCCTGCAACGAATCGTAACCCTTCTTGATTGCATCGCGCCGTTTCTGCTCGGCCTGCGTGTGCGCCTCGCGGCGCCGCTCCTTGTAGCTTATCGTGCTGCTACTCTTGTTGTCCCCGGAGTCCTCCTCATCCTCTGTGCCAGCCGGACGGAAGAGAAATCGGATGAGTATTTCAGGAGGAGAGAGGAACAAGGCGCAAGGCTCGGTAGGAACATATCACCGCTAGCTGCACGACCAGGACGACCAGATCGCGCTCTCAACGCTCTGCTTACCCGAGTTGTGGGCGGATGAGGTGGGGGTGTGGATGCTGCCAGCGCTCGAGCAGCGCGAGTACAGGCTGCGATCCTTCTCTGGTGGGCTCGACGGTTCCATCTTCATATCCACTTCGTACTTAATGCCTGCGGTCCCGAGAAACAGAACCCGGATGTTAGAATCAACCTGAATCTGACTGTTGTGCACGGCGCTGCAGCATATGTTTGAGATAGATTTGAGCTTCAGCTGCTGCTGTTGCTGCTGCTGCTGCTGCTGCTACTGATGTTGTTATTGTTTTGTTGATTGCTGCTGCGCCGTTGCGTATTGCGTAGAGTAGAGTCGTTGTTGGCACACTTACTGTCGCTCATCTGGTCACCGCACGGGGATAACCCACTGTTCCGAAGACCACTAGCACGGTTCCACTGCCTACTGCCCTATCTGTCTGTCTGTCTGTCTGTCTGTCTGTCTGCCAGCCAGCCAGCCAGCCTGCACCGTCGTCAACAACTGCGCACAAATAGTGTATCCCGTGTGGCGACGTCACAAGCGGACTGCTGGTCCAGTACTAGCGGATCGGCACAGCTAGTGACACGAGACCAGTGTACTGCGGCCGCCGTCATCTAATAAACTAGAAAACTGCGCGAGCTGATAAGGGCGCCCGTCACCCACGGATGTTGATAGACGATAATAGACGGGAGGAAGGGGGTCGCGTCGTATCGCTGTGGGAATAAACTTCTCTTAATCACTCCACTAGAGCATGCCGAGATTACATAAAAGCGAAACAACCAACCAATACGGAACGATGGATGATAAAGCGTCGACGATCACTGTTGTTGTTGTTGATGATGATGATGATGAGTTTGTGTTTACATGAGCGCACGGCAGCGCAGCTCTCTAAGGACATATTTTTGGGTTGTTCGCTATACAGGAACACGCGCATCGCAACGCATAGGAAATAGGGGGTAATCTATAGCTTCTCTAAGGATCAGCTGGTGGGTGCTGGTCGGTGCTCAACTTCCTATCTAAACCCGAGCATAGTGCAGAAAATGAAAGCATGGAAAGCTAGAGAAAAAGGTGGAAGCAACCTGAAGAAAGCAATTAAAACATTTCTTTTCAAAATTCATTATTTTTATTGGTTTCATTTCTTACTGTAACGAAAACAAAAGGAATCTCCCTTATTTTCCCACTAACTGGAAGGATCAGATATCGCAAGGGAAGCAGCTGGTGTTTGAGGACGAGCTGTTCGAGGCGGTACAGGCCGTAACGGTTAGTTCCTCAAGATTAAAAAAAATCCTAGATTCGGTTGATCTGTGGAAAGAACAGCGTATCCTCATCGCCGTACTCTTCCACGAAACGCTTATAATTCGTGACCGCTTTCGCGTTATCGCCAGCACTGGCGTTCAAACGGCGTTCAGCTGGCGTTCAAACGCGGAAAAAGCGCAAGTCCGTGACGGAAGTTTGTTTTGGTTTTTCGCGAGCTGTCAGTTCTACTATTTGTGCCATGTTGTACCATGTTGTTTGTTTTGATTTGACGTTTTCTTTGCCGAGATGGACGAAATAGCCACGCTGGGGTTTGGTATCAGCCTGGTGCGGTGCTGTTCCGCGATCGCAAGAAGCGTCTGGTGCTGGCGGATGTAGGCAGTGGCCACAAGCAGACGCTACTGTAGCCATGGCTCCCGCATCCCGTCTTCTATCTGGAATCGCTCGGTGATCGTCCTGCGGCCAAGGCGGACATCGAGGCTGCCCTGGCCACCATGTACACGAAGCTGCGCCGTTGGGATGATGCCATTAAGCTAGCGGAACGGCTACCATGGGCTGAAGGAGCTGAAGGAAGCCCAAATGGATCTTCGTGTCCAGAAGATGGTTCCAGAAGGCAGTTCTGGGATTGTCCGGGCGTCTGCCTCGCCCCGTTGCTGCATGAGAAGACAGCGCCACTGTTCAACAATGCTTTTGATATTTATCTTTTAAACGTTCTGCGTTTGTATTTTTAGCCGCTTGAGCGCATGATGGTGAGCAAGTTGAGCCGAAAGTCATAAACTGCATAATGTAAATATCTGGGTAACGGTTTTCGCAATCACGCAATAAGAATCTCTGAGCGTTTTGATCTTCTTTGCGAATTTTAACTTGGTCCAACATTTCTTCGATATCTCCGCAGATCGCATATTTTCCTTCACGGAATCTAATAAGGATTCCGAAGGGAGATGCTGTGGCATCAGGGCCCGACAGCAATGCGTCACTAAGTGATTGTCCCTTTACCTTGGCCGCAGCGTCTAAGACTAAACGTGATCTTGGTGGGACTTTATTTTTATTGACCACAATAAAGTGTGGCAAATAATGTATGGGAGTATCAGTTTTCATTACCTCATTTGGATTTAATTTACGAGCATAACCCTTCTTAACGTAATCTTGGAACAGTCTTGACATGGCGTTATCTAGGCTGAGCGGAAATACGTGATTTTCCTTTTTCCATAGTAGACCTACTTCGTAATATCCGTCTTTGAATTTCAATGTTTCTTTTAAAAGGGCTTTGGCTCGTTTATCATCATCTGATTCTGGTAGGTTAGTGATTGGTTTTACTCTGAAGTCTTCAATTGAGACGTATCTAGACAACTGTTTTTGCAATTCATCTTCTTGTTGAATTATCATTGCGTAGTTTGATTCGTTGTCATTTGGTAATTTACCGTAAATCAGCCATCCTAATTTAGTTTTCATGGCTATCGGTCCACCCAATTTTCCGACCTTATGTTCGGAACCCATCAGTTAGTGATTATGGTTTAACGCCCTACAATGACAGTTGGTCTCGCATTATCAAATGATTGAATGGGAATATTTCTAAGATACGGATATTTGGAGGCCATTTCTTCGTAATTAAAGGATTGAACCGGTAGATTTAACTTGTGTACAGTTCGTACGTCTTTTAAACGATATCCTTGCCTTGTGGCGCCTTTAACGGACAGTTGTACTTGTTGACTATTATTGTTCGTTGAATTTGTATTCTGCGTCCACGTTAGATGCAATGGGGGATTTCTGGTCCTTCTAATTGCAACTTTTTGGCTACGTTAGCCTCTAATAGGGTTACAGATGAACCAGGGTCTAGAAAGGCGAAAGTGTCAACTGTCGTGTCGCCATTGATTAATTTTACTGGTAAAACCTGATAATGAACAGTCGATGATACGATGTTTTCGTGATGATTAAGTACCGGATTTTCCCTGGTTTGTTTTTCCCTTGGATGTACCATCCTATGATGGTTAGATGTGCACCCACCCACGTCACATTGTTTTGCCCTTGGGCAATTGTCGATTGAATGGCTGTTAGAAGCCAGACATCCCAAACAAAGTTTATTTTCTGAAGCGATTTCTCTCTCCGGACCGGGCTTTTAAACTCGCGTTCGTTCGTATGGGTGTGTGCGTGTGCCACCGCCAACGACGACGCCGCGGCGGCCAGCACCAAACGTCAATATACGGGGGCGCTTAGCGAGACAACCGCAGCCGCAGCCGCAGACGCAGCAGCAGTAGCACGATCGCAGAGCCCATAGGCTCAGAGTCAGGCAGAATCAAACAAGACTTAAACAACGGCGAGTGCGGACGCTAACCGACCGAACCGACGATCGGAATCGAAATTTGCGGAATTTCGGACAGAAGCAGCAGCAGCCGAAAAATAGTGAAGAGCGAAGAAGAAGAGGTTTGCGTTCCGATAGCCCTATCTACCCCCTTTCCCCCTCCCCCTCCCCTTGTGTGTGTGTGGCAGCAACCTGTGCTTCTTCTTGCATGCCGCCGTGCGTGTGTGTCGCGTGTGCGTGCGTGTGTGCAAGGTTTTTTGGGCACAAAACTCCAAGGTGTGCTTCGCCGTGTCCTCTCGGTGCTGTTCTAGGCGTGTGCATATTTTGCCACCTTGTGTCTGCGCCCGTGTCCGTATCTGAGAGTGTGTCTGTGCCTGTATGTGTGTGTGCGCGTATGTGGGAGAGCGACAACGGCAGGCAGACAGAGGCTGGCGCATCGTGCTGGCTGCCGTGCTGGCCTGTGCTGTGTGTTTGTACGTGATTGTGTATGTGTGCGTCCTTGTGCGTGTGCCTTTTTGTTGGTTGGGCTTTGCAGCAGCAGTAGTCCCGAGGGAGGAGATGCCAACGGAAAAGATGCGATCGCGCATTCCCATTCCTACCGATCCACTGTGAACGTTGTCACCACTACCACCACCATGTGTTCATCCACCGGCGCAGCGCAGGATATGCGATCCTTCTTCTTCTGCGATCCTCCACGAGATCGGTGTGTCTGTGTGTGAACGCACCGGGATGAAACCAAAACAGATCGACAGATCGCCAGGAGGACGCGGATTAGATCCCCCCCTGCCCCACCGTGTCTCCCTCCTGCAAAAGGGTGGATGCCTTTCCCCATCACATCCCCACCTGCCTTCTTCAGCAGCAGCAATCAACACTTTTATTGTTGTCGTTGTTGTTGTGTGGTCTGCTGCGCGATGCGCCTCTCCCCATTCACGTTCTACACCACAGTTTTCCAGGAGGAAAGGAGGAGGGGGGGGCTCTCCCCTCTCACCCCGTCCCTGCTGGCCTGTGCGATGTTCCAATTCGATCGAACACAACGCTCATCTTTCTCTCTCGCTTGTTCGCTCGCTCGCTCGCTGCCTCTTTGTGTATGTGTGTGAGGGTGGGTGCATTGTTGGACATTGTGGCTTCTGCCCCTCCCCCCCCCCCCCCTCTGACACCGCCTCCTCCCCCGCGTGACGGCCAGCAATCCACCTCAACCAACCGCAACGCAATCAACCGAGGAATTCGCGATCACGATCGCACGCACGCTGCGCGAGGCCACACCGCGGGGAATGGCCAGGGGGGGGAGGATGGGTCGGTGGCAGTGGCACCACTTGCGCATGAGCTAGCGCCACCACAGTAGTCCATGCAACAGTAGGCGGCCACACAGCGGAGAAGATCGCAGCATTTGCAGCAGCAAACCAATACATCTACCCCCAACGACGACAACAACACGCCCGGATGCTGCTGCTTCACCTTCCTTTCTCCCCCCGGGGCGGAGGGGGGTGGGGGGGCTGAGACAGTCGCCTCGGCGGTGGTGATCGCTTTCTACTAGCCGCGTATATGCCAGAGCCTTCCCGTGCCAGCCCGTGGTCCGCACCGCAAAACGGTCGGATTGGCCGAAAAGATCAAGGGTGCACCTCCACCCCTCATCTCTCTCTTTTTCTCTCTCTCTCTCTCTCTCTCTCTCTCGCGCGCGCATTCGGGAACCTCTACTTCCGACCTCTGTGCACCTGGAAGAGAAACACAAAAACTGCGTGGGTCTGTCACACGGAGCTTTCAATGCATAAAGCTCCTCTGGACGAACGTGTTGAGTAGTATTGGTGGACTCGCGCGCGCCCCCCCCCCCCCCCACCTTTTTGGGGACGCTGCTCCGGCAAAGCGGTCCGAAAACATCCCGGACGGGGATGGATGACGATGAGATGAGGGTGGAAGAGAAGCATTTATCACACGGTGTGGTCCCATTCCACTCCCAGAAGAGAAGGAGGAGGAGGAGGAGGACGACGAGCAGAATCGCTGCCCGTCGGAACTTGCAGAACGACCAAGCAAGACAACAATTAAGAAGAAGAAGAAGAAAGAAGAACGAAGAGCTAAAGGGATAAGGGAGGAAGAAAAGTAAAACAGAGAATGAAAGGTGATGATGGACACGGACATGCGGTGCTTTGACGGGAAGGTGGGCGGCCAGAATCCCGATGATGAGGGGCATGATGAGCTTGACGCGGCGATGATGACGCGATGGCTTCACGCTTTGTTGTGGGAACGCGGCGCGCGCGCGCCCGCCCGCGCATCGAGTGCCCGGAAGCAGCAGCACTCTGCTGTGCTCTCTTCAGGAATGTTGCGCCGCCCCCAACCGAGCACCATCGTCTGCGAACCGCCCAATTGGAATTGGATGGATTAGGGCGCGACGTACGACGGCGATCGCGCATAATTGTCTTCCTTTTTCTTTTCTTCCTCCTTTTACGAGGGCATGCGGTGCGCGTGTGTGTGTGTGCGGGTGCGGGTGCGCGTTGCTGCGCATTTTCCCCCTTTTTTCGTGACTTCATATTTTTCATTTCCTTTTCTTTTTGTTTTAGAACGAGGCGCGTTGAGCTATGGGTGGAGGCGAGGATCAGGAGAGGATCGGAACAGAAGCCCTTGGCTTCCTTCTTGCCTGTGCGCCTTGCCCTGGGTTGCGGGTGGCGTGCACCCTTACCTCCGCTCTTTTGGAGGATGAACACGAATGCCCTTACACACCGCGCTCTGCACGGTCGTTGGGCCCTTGGTTGGCGCCGTGGGCACCTGCTGCTGCTGCCTGCAACAAGAGCAGTTCCTCTCCCCCCCCTAATAGCGCTGATCGCTGGTTGCGCTGCGTCGCTGATGCAATGCATGCCCACTGCCAGGTGCTACAGGCCGGCCCCGCAGCTGCGCTTTGTTTTCTATTACTTTTTGGTGCACCCTCTGTGTGTTTTAACCTTGAAGCGGCCACTCCTGCACCGCGATTTGCTCCGGTTACGGTCGGTCGGTGTAGCGATAGGGTCGCCTTGCTTTGCGCGACCTACTTGCCATGGTTCTAGGGGAAGTCCGGCAGATCTGCCAGTTCGATTCGCCGTGGGATGGTGTTGCCCTCCCAATAGACCGGGTAATCCGTCTCATTCTCTTGCGCAACGGGGACGCACTCGTGCGCACTCCCTAGCTATAGCTGTTGCTCTCTTCTCCCTCTTTCTCTTTCTCTCTCTCTGTTGCGTCGTTCCTCGCTGTTCTACTCTCCTCTCAACCCCCCCCCCCCCCCTCCCTCTCCCCGGGGCTCACACACCTTCAACTTCCCGCAGAAAACTGGCGGTTCCCTTTGGGATTCGGGAAAAGTTAACTCCGAAATGGAAGAAAAATCGCAATAGTGCTCTGTGTCACCACGCCAAACACACATCAACACACGTACAAACGTGCACATAGTGCGTAGTGGTTATAGCAGGTGAGGGAGAGGGAGAAATAGGGGGGGGGGGGGGAGCGGTGTTGGCCGTATGTGTGGGCTGGAAGGGTCATGATGCTTTTTTTTTCGTCGTCGTTGTGTCGCGACGAATGCGCGCAGATGCTCGCCACCGGGCGAACTAGCGAGCGTTAGAAAGACTTGCGCGCTTGGGTTCTCTGGTAAGCGACGAACCCTTTCTCGCGTTACGGCGTACCGCTGTGGGGCCCTCCCGCTCCCCACAACGGGGCATTTTTCGGGCGCATTTCTTTGTGCCACTGCCGCCGTTGCTGTTGAGGCTTTCACCCATCTCCCCAACATCACGCTCTCCCTCCCCACGAGGCTCGTTCACCGACGATCTTTTACGGCAGATTATTTGTCTTCTTTTCTTTTTTTTGTTTTGTTGTTGCTGCTGCTGTTGCTTTTCTCTGCATCCGCACCAACCCTCGCCTCTTCCCACACGATTTCACGCCTCCACTCGGCTGCACTCGGCTGGCTGGCTGGCTGGGTGGTAAAAAATTGCTGGTTGCTACAGTTTGCGGCCAAAAGCGGGTATTTTTTTCGTACGTCTTTTCCATTGTTGTTGTTTTCCGTGGTTGTTGTTGTCGTCGTCGTCGTTTAGCTGCCTTGCCGTGGGGTTACTTTGTGGTGCCTCCCGCCCGCGAGCCTCCTTTTGTTTTGCTGCTTCTAGCCTTTCTGGCATCTTAAGGCAGGGTGGCTTCAGTTCAGTTGCTACCCGTCGAGCAGTTCCCACGGGACCCAGTATCTTCCAACACGTAGCTCGCGACACGATAGTAACGGATGTCGCACCCCCCCCCCCCTCCCCCCCAGTACTTTGAATGCTCTCCCTTGCCCTTGTCCTTACCCTCGCCGTGGTGTTGGGTGTCCTTTTTTGTGGCGAGCAAAAAAGGACTCCACGTTCGCGATGTGTTTTACTTTCTTCTTGCACTGCTCTCTTCTTATATTTTTTGTACACCCCCCTCGGCCCTTCATTCCATCTGCCCGACAAAAAAACAAACAAAATAAGCCACCTGCAGGAGAGCTGCTGGCTCCCTGGGAGGTTGGTGAGGGTGCGTGACGGGATGGGGAGTGGAATGGGACGTGCCGAACTCACATACCCCGGACTAATCGTTGTTGTTTGCTCCAGTGTCTCTTTGCAGGAATGTGCTGCGCCGGAACCGTAGCCCAGAGAGGGTGAAGCGACAGAGAAGGTGTGCGTGTGTGGGCTCGAGAACAGTCAGCCAAGGCCAGCACTACTAGCAGTAGCAGCAGCAGCAGCAGCAGCAGCAGCAGCAGCACCAGTGACTTTTGTAGGATGTACCGGCGGTCAATTGTGCGGTTGTGCGGTGTGTGTGAGCGCGCGCCCAGTGCTCCGCGGTTGTGTCCGTAGTCTCGCCAACGGGCGGAACCAGGAGAAGAAGAAGAAGAAGAAGCAAAGGCAGCAGCAGGAGCAGCAGCAGCAGAGTGACATCGCGTTGTGTGGTGCAGGGTGGTGCTCGTGAACCGAGATCACAAAAAAAAACTCTTCACACTTCACACAGATCTCCGGACGTCGAAAAGGAAGCACCCCGCTCCCCGTTCAGTTGGCCACCACACACATTCGTCGCCGTTCTCCCCCTCCCCTCTCCAGCACCTTTCCCCACCCGCCCCACACACACACACACACACACTACACTCGTCCACCTCTCCGCCACTCGCGTGCCGGTGCAAGATGAAAATACAGCGTCCTTGGGCACGGTTATCGGGCTGCGCATTGAACGATCCTAGTACCGACGCCCAGCGAAAGCATCGCACCCACCCAATCCAGCAGCAGCAGCAGCATCAACAACGTCATCCGTATCATCATCATCGGCCCTGCCATCAACCGACGGCACCGGGAGTAGTAGTAGTAGTAGTGCCTTTGCCCCTCGGTTGCAACCGTTCAGTGCACAGGCAGCAGCAGGTGAGCGCGGCGATAGGTCGCGTAGCGCCGGTGCCTCCCGGCGTTAGTCGCCGCTCCAGGACTAACTGGAGCGGACGATCCTGCCGGCGTGACGAGTGAGGAGCAGCGGAACCAGGGAAGGAGCTAGTGGTTACGAGGAAGAACGCAGCAGAGAAGCAGCAGCAGCAGGGCGGAGGAATTGCGAACCTGTGAACGAGTGAGTGCGTCTCGCAAGAAGCTAGAGGCCACCCCCCACATCGCCCTTAAAGGAGGAAGTGAAGAGCGAGCGAGTGATCTCAGGGGCAAGCCCGGGAGGGGGGTGTGCGTTGTGCATGGACACGTATGAGTGGGTTTTTTTTGTTGCTGTTCTGTGTTTCGTTTTTTTTTCTGGCTTCATTTCGCGCGTGTGTGCCGGGTGTGCGAGCATATTTCCGGCCACCTAACGAGGTCCTGATCCTTCGCGAACGGGCTGACGCGACAGGCAGCGGGCACCGGCAACGGGCAGGACTCGTTCGTTCGTTCGTTCGTTCGTCCAGCCCATCCACCCATCTAACGCATCGTCCAACGCGCTTCGCTTCGGTAGGTAGATAGGTAGGTATACGGGATCCTGGCCCACCCAGCTAGCCTTCTTCCCTTACTTTTCCTTCCCTTCCTTACTTCCGCCATCGGATTCGGGCTACGGTTCGATTTTTTTGTGTGTGAACTTTTCTTTTGCGCGACCTAAAGCGCGCAGCTACGACCACGCTATCCAGGGCGCAGTATCCTGCGAGGAAGATGCTCAACAGATAGCGTGTGGGGCGGATTGCCACTGTTGAGGGGTCCCCGCATGGTGGAGAGGTGCAGTGTGTGTAACACCTGCACACAAAACGAGGTTTCGCGCCAAAGACCCCCGAGAAGCAGGTATTCTCGGCAATGCCTGGGACCGACGACGACGACGATGATGAGCAGTATGCGACAACTGGCTCCTCGAGGGCTTTAAAAACGATAACGCACCGGACGGTACGGTCTCAGTCCCGCGAAAACCGTGATCGCATTCAGTACTGTTGGTTAACCTGTTGTGCTGTTCTAGTGTGTCTGTCCTCTCAGGTGCGAAGTGCGTGTGCGGTCTCGCAAGTCCCGCGGATCGAAGACGAAGATGATCCGGCTCCAATCAATCAATAAATCACTCAACCAACCAACCAACCAACAAATCAACCCCGATCAACCGCTGCAGTGATGGCTGTGGAATCAATCGATCCAAGCTCGCTTTCCGGTCTTCGTTCTCCTTCTTTGGATAACTGGTTATCCTAGCCCGATCTGATCCATCTCCTGCCCCCTCTGCTAAGTCATTGTCAGTCAACTAATCTCATTTTCTCTTTCTCTCTCTCTCTCTCTTTCTTTCTATTTCTTTTTCGTCCTAGGCACACGCGATTGTGATCGAGAAGCAACCGAAAGCCGAAACCGATCGGCATAATACACACACACCTGATATCATTCCAAACGAAGTGCACAACGTACGCAATCAAATCCAGAAGAAGAAAGAACCCCCAAAAATCAGAGCCAGCCAGCGCACGCATATCCGTCTGTGTCCCCCGGAAGAATTATCCTTCACATTCCGAAGCGATGAACGCGAGAGCAGCGCAGCGGCTCGGTGCAGTACTGCTGTTAATGCTGTCATCAGTTGTGGTCCACACAGGTGCGTAATATGGTAGTGAGTAGGTAGTAGAGAGTAGGACTCAGTCGCGTTAGTCAGACGGGGGTTAAGGGCCGTGGTGAGAGTGTCGCTCGCTTCGCGCTTCCTTTCATCTCTCATTGACCTCTGTCGCCATGTCCCTCGATCGACAGCGATCATGATTCGCGATAGGCAGGCAACCGGGAGATTTTACGAGCCAGCTAGCCAGATGCATAAATGGGCAGATTGCAAACGATTGATGTGGTGTAGGGAGAGAGAGAGGAAAGGATGTGGGTAATGGTAGGGTGGTGGTAAAGTAGGAAGAGGGAAGCCCAGGAAACGGTTTTGTAATCGTCTAGCTCATGACCCATGCCTAAACAGTACAGGAACGGTCCACGCGACGAAAGACTTGACTAGTGAGCAGGCGATGAACCTCCCTTCTGGTGTTGTTGCGTCCTCTCTGTGCTTTCCGAGAGGAGACCAGTTAAGATCATGTTCCTCTTCCTTTTTCCGCGTACTACTCTTTTTCCTCCTCCTACTGATGCGCCGCCGCCAGGGACGCCGCACGGTCGTAAAAGGAGTTTTAATGACAACTGAAAGTTGATTTGCCGTTCGGCAGGCCGGTTGGAGGTATGCAAAATTATTAAATTCTAATCAGACAGGGAGGGAAGATGAAGGCTTATTTCTTCGGCATCGCATCGCGGGCAATCATTGTCGGTATTGACGGTTTTATGATTCCGCCCATGTCTGCCTGGGTGGGTGGTCGGTTGGATGGTATGGCCCGTTTTACGAGCACATGGCGACCGGCGGTTGGGACGTATAAAAAGCGACATAAATTAGTCGATACCGCTGGCCGGGACCGTCGTTGACTCCGAAGCTGGAGCCAGATCCGGGTCGTATGAGAGATGAGTGTAGGTAATGGCCATCAACGTTTACGCTCGGATGCTTTTCAATCTTTCGCCAGCTGTCCTACTTCTTCTTTTCTTTCTTTTTCGCAAGGACCACGGTTGTGTTAAAAAAAAATTTCTGCCTATTCAAACATTATCGTCACTAACTCTGTGTTCAGGCCCGAACACCGAGTTAACTTTTACGACCGTGTGCCTGTCAATCTGTGGCAATCGTGCTGCAATCCACCCCCCCCCCCCCCCCATCCCCTCCATTTCGTCACACGTTTGAATTCGTTAAAGCGGAATAGGTTGTTTCTCATTCGTTTGGTCCCTGGAGTGGTTCTGCGTGTCCCTTTTCGGGCCGTGGTAGTTGGTGGTGGACGGGCACGAAAGGACTTGAGCTTGAAAACGACAATCTGACGACAATCTGACGACACACACTGGCGAATGCGAAACACAAATGCGATTTCTCTGCTTTTCCGCTTACTTTTTGCAGACTGTTGTTCGAGCAGAACGATGCCGAAGGCCCGAGGCAGGCCAGTGTCACACTTCCGCGGTGTGATCACCACGAACCCTAGCAGCGCCACTAGCAATCAGGAGGCGACTATCCGGCCGGATGCTCCCTCACCGCCGATTCCGGTGTCGCCCGAGGCGACCTCGACGGTGACGGGCTCGCGCATCCCGCTCGGCGGCAATGGCAAACGCCCGGGCGCACCCTTCGGCACCTACAATGGTAGTAGCAGCAGTACCGGCAGCGGCATCGGCAGCGGGCGCCAGAATGCGGATGGGGGCCGGCTGGCACAGCAGCAACGGCCAGCGGTGGCGTCACCGCCATCACCATCACCACCGCAGCAGCACCAGCGGGCAGACAATGGTACGCACAGTGGCGATAATAAGGAGCAGCAGATGCGAATGGGCAAGTGTTCGCAGTTGTTCGAGGACAACTACTGCTTGAACGGTGGCCAGTGCTACAACTTCACCATCGCCAACTCTACGATGCCGACGTGCGAGTGCGCGGACGGATTCATGGGCGAACGGTGCGAGTCAAAGTACCTGGATGGGACCTACCTGAGCATGCGCAAGCCAAAGATCCAGATCGAAACGGCCGGCATGTATTACGGGGCATTTCTAGCCATGATGGTAGTGCTCGGCGTGTTCTACTATCTGCACTGGCTCGGCGTCGGCGCGCGTGTCTTCGCGCTCCCGACTGGCTACAGGCGCGTACCGACCGAGGCACGCGCCTGGCGCCTGGCCCGAACCTAGGCAGTACCGGTACGAACGGATTTGCCCCCACCCGCTCATCAGTAATACCTCGGTACGTCCCATCCGAAACCGTAGTAACATAATAACGACCCCATTACACACTTTCCACAACACACGAAAACACATCTACACTGTTAGGATTTAAGTAACGGATGAAGTAGAAATAAGCAAGGGCGATAGAGCCACTTATGACAAGTAGGAGCGTAGGACACAGCATATAGGCATAGGGAGTAAAGGATAAGGACGTAGAGATGTAAGTAGCAGCAGCAACGGGTGCAACGCCGTGGCGTATCGTTTGGAGCATCATCCATGCACGAGAGCGGCCCGGAGAGCTTAGCGACCTGAGTAGTAACACCAACATCACTAACGACAACTACAAAAAAAGGCAGACAACGGCGAAAACGAAGACGAAAACATCGACGATAAGAACAAATTGAGGAGGATAGGCAGTCTGGTCTACAGACTCTTAAATGTCTTAGCTGTTTCACCGGATCCATCCTGTGGATCAATCACGATGTGGGAGGGATGTCGAATGTTCTAGCAGGAGTCCCATAGACGAGAGCCATGGGGAAGGGGGCCATGGCCCCCTCTATCCTCTTTGCGCTCCTCACTTCCGACCGCCTTTGCGTTGATCTCAGAGAGATCGTTGTTTCCATTCACCTCGTCGTACGGATTGTGATTTCTTCTCCTCATTGTTTGGTCCACTATCCGTTATCAACGCTAAACCGCTACTTTCGTAGCTCCCTTTTTGTATACGTGACTCTGTTGCTCCCTCGGTGTTTAATCAATCGCGCGTTTGAGGGTGGCGATTCTCTCGGAATCTGAGCTTAGTACCACGAGTCCATCCACTTGAAATTCTTTCTACCAACCACAAGGAACAAACAATTATGTTTCCGTTTAGTTTATAATGCATTACGAGCCACTCACACATCCCAGATTCATCTGACGTTCGCGAGACATATCAATGCGGAGATATCAATAAAAAGGAAGCTACTTTCCTATGTGCACTTGCAGCGGTTTGGTATCGTGGTGGTCACAGGCTAGAAGGTCACATTCAAACAGCAAGCATACCAGAATTCAATCTAGATATCGGGATAATTGTGTACGTAGCTCGATGAAACATCACGAAAGCATTGTGGCAGTGTGCGAATACGCCTTTTTTTTAATCAGAATCTACAGCATACAATTGCAACAAGATTGTAGGGAGAATACCGATACGCTGGCTTCGTGGAGGAGCAGAAAGAGAGAAAATGGGAATACAATCAATATGCAACATTAACAGGAGTAGCAGCATAAGAACTAGCATTAAACGACATGATAGAGCGCAATTTAGCGCAAGCGATAGACTGTGTTTCGCTTTTTTTTTAAATATTACCTAGTGTTTAATACTTACTACACGCCCTGTCACATGACCTCTCCCGTTCGCTCTTTTCTTTTCTATTGCCTCTCCTCCCCCACCCCCTCTCTCTCCTTGTGGGAAGCCTCATTACTTCATCCAATTTCCCGTTTTCTATCCTTCTTTGGCACAGGCACATACGCGAGCATACACACACAGTTTTTAGGTATGTGTGTCTGTGCGTGCATATCACTTACACAGTCGTAAATTCGTAAAAACGCTGTCAACATTTGGTTCCTATCGAGAGTATAATAATAACTTAAGAGCTAGGCAGGCAATTTTAAGAGACACACGGAACGGATACGCAAGGAGAGATAGAGAGAGAGAGAGAGAGAGAGAGAGAGAGAGAGAGAGAGAGAGAGAGAGAGAGAGAGAGAAAGATATTGTAGCCGCTAAACACACCGGTGAAACCCTGTGGTACCCCTCCTTCTGCGCATTAGCAGTCCTTTGGCGCGCTGGATTACACTCGTGCCTACGTGCCTTAGTGAATGAACGTGGCTGATAGCGGAGTCGCAGGTCAGAAAGGGTGAGGTGGGATGCAATGTATAGGAAGCCGGGGAGCAGTACATTCCAAACAAGACTATTGCGCATTGCGATTTTGGTTGTCTTTAGTTGTCGTCTCGTAGAGTTTAAGTGTTTGATCACTACCAGAGTGGCCTGAACGCATTCGCAGTGTGATCGCGGCGTAACGCATAATTCAAATTCGGAGCGGTTGGCCGGATTGCGTAGTGGTGCGTTCATAAGTTCCCCTTCATCGGTAGGAAGTGATCTGAGCTGTAGTGTTCAGCCAGTTCGGCGAGATCAGATCCATCATATGTCATCCTGCGACCAGCCGCCAGGATTTGAACCAATTGTATTCGGAAGTAAAAGTATTATTAGCCTTCACATCGTTAGAAGGCCACACCAAGTAGTCACTCGCATACCTGCTGCGTTCATATCGCCCTTTATTGCATTCCAGTATCATCTCGTGGCACAATTGTGGTGAATGCAGGTAAGTTGGCGCAGCACATACAACCTGCTACCGTTTTACCGTTTTTGTAGGAGAGCGTCGCACGCCGGATGCTGCAAGTAAATCGATTAGCAATCATATCACGATACCTTAACATTTCTTCACAATTCTTCTTCGCCGTCGTCATTGTCGTCGTCGTAGTCGTCGTCTATTGCATCGTGCTTTACAGTGCAACTCGGTTGCGCCCAGCACCGGTCCTCTTCGGCATATGATCCGAGTAGTCCCTGAACGACGTCATCTGAAGAATTGAAACCTAGGTAGTGCAATAGATTCGCCAGGCTGCTGCGATAAAGATCGTTTTTCGACGATGAAAAAAGAGGAGCTGCAGCTGCATCTTGTCTATAGTGTGTTTTCACCACCGACTTAAGCGAACTGAATGCGTCCTCTGTGTGACGACCCAGCTGGAAATGTTGATGGCTTTTGAATTTGCGCGCGGCAGCGAGAAGGGCCAGGCACAGCCCGTGTTGAAAATTTTGATCTTTTCCGGTGACAAAGAGAAGCGGGATGTGGTCAACAAGAAATGTCTTTAGACAGCCTCCATCGTGGGCATTGGCCAGACAAATGGCGATCTGCTGGCGCACAATATGGTTTATGTGCGGCAACAGTTTGTACAGTAATGCGCGTAGCTGCACGACATACGTCTCTACATCCTTGATGCCGTATCCGCGATATTCGACCCTTGCCAGGAGCGAAAGAAGTGGCACCAGTGTGCAGGACTCATCCACCGCAATCATTGTTTCTGATCCGTTCTCCATCCGTTTCGCCAGCTGCTGCAGTGACAGCAGTATGTAGCGGGAGGAACGCGGTACTTTGCAGACGAGCAGATCGAGTGACATCTGTAGCGGCACCCAATCACTCTGCACCGGGTCGGTATCGGCAGTTGGCAGCAACCCAGTAAGCTTGGTGACAAGCGTGGACCACAGCGAAATAGCCGCATTGCGCTCGATCCATCGCGCGGAACCTGTCCGGACAAGCGCCAGAATCAGGAGCTCATCAACGCGCTCCAGTATCACCTCGGTCAGCGACGCATCCTCGGCAAGCAATGTGAGCAAATGCATATCAAGCGCACCGACTTTACCCACCAGCTGGGGCGCCCGCTCACTCTCCCTGTTGGCACATTCCATAACGTATTCTGAGGGCGGAATGCCCAGCCGGTCGTGAAGAAACTTGTACCAAAACGAGCCGTCCACACCGCTGTGCAGGTCGTTGCGGATAAACAAAGCAACGAACGAGAAGAATCCTCGATGGTTCCGGTACGCCAGCGTCGTGCCCTCCGACGAGTGGTACTCGAAGAACTGTTTGACGTGCGATTCGAAGCACGCTATGACCGTTTCAGCAACTTTCTGCTCATTGCACGGCACGGAAGACTGCAAGCGTAGCTTTGTTTTGCCTGCGCACTGTAGCAACTGACCGAGACTGCCGCTTATCGATAGGAGCTGCCGTGGGTGAATGCATTCGAGCTGGCACCGTACTAATGTGGATAAAATTTTCTGAAATGTATTCGCTGTGTAGGGATCACCAGGGCAGCTTTGCAACAGCCAAATGCTATAGCTAGCGAGCAACTTCGCCGACGACTGGAATGGAATTAAATTAAATTACTTTAGAAAGCAGCCGAATATACCGTCATCTTGAATTTTGTAACTAATGCTTACCGTCACCGTTTGCCACAGCTTATCGCGCAACTCGTTCAGCGGCTTTTCGTACAAACTGTCCCCGTTATTGTGCCTCTGATGATTGACGATCGTCTCTAGGTGAACGTTCCAGGCTGGCGAATGGTTCAGCAGGCTGAGCAAGCTGTCGTATTCGTTAGCTACACTAAACCCAGTCCTCCAGTCTTCACTCTTCGCCACAGTTAACAGTGTCATGGCGAGCTCCACGGTACCCAACACCGTTGACGAAAGGCTTTCGAATATTGGCTTCGTTGGCAGTATGGCAGGGTGGCGAAATGTTCGGCAAACGTCCAGCCACTCGCCTAGCTCATCCACAATCGTGGCTAGCTGGCCAGATTCGTTGCGCTTTCCTACAACAACGGCAGCATAGTAAAAATCGCACCGATGGACCTGTTGCGCAATCAACAGATCTGCCGTCTTGGTGACCAGCTGACTCACTGCATCCTCCAATGTGACGCCGTACGGAATAGCAGGTCGTTTGCACGTAGGGTCATTCGTTTCGATGCTGATGACACGACGTACTTCATCGATGCTGCGCTTTACATCGTGCACAGTCTGCAGGTCTCGCTCGGTGCCATGCAATCCTAACAACACGTGCAGCACCTTCTCCATCAGCTTCTTACACTCGACGGCTGCGACAAGCCTGAACTTGAAATCCAAGCTAGACTGGACGCGCCCCGCGGTAACCAGTGTAATGCCGCGGACAGATAGCTGCAATACCTGTTCCATCGTTGGTGGATGAAATGATCCATTGCACAGCAGCACGCCTGTTAGCGCGACCATCGCATGATGGGCAAACGTTTCCATCAGCATGCACCGTTCGAGCTGGGTACGTGCCTTGTTCGGTCCTGCTACTGCGCACAGCTGCCTAAGCGTCTCCACTAGTTGAATGTGTTTTTCGTACTGCACACGAAACCCGTACGCGAATAGGATGAAGAGCCTCTCAGCCGGCCGGTTGCGAGCTGCTGTTTCAGCATCCTGCACCTGTTTATCCGTGATGGCTAAGTCAAGGTGAAGCTGATGGAACAGCTGTACTCGGTGTTCCGCAGTCAACAGGTGTAACCAGTACCTTACTATGTAGATACAATTGGCGATACTAGCTTTGATTAGCAACTCTCGAATCTGCCGCACAATATCCGTCTCGGGCTGCTTGCTGTACAGTGCGCGCAGCAGCGCTTGGCCGGCCGGTAGCAGGTGTTTGTGTTGAAGCGATAATTCCAGTACGTCTCCCCATGCGACGTGAACCCCACGCAAGCCCGCAATTTCCAGAGCGAGTCCGTACGATTGCTTCTCGATCAGCAAGGCAACGACGTGAAACTTATTCCGATTCAGCCATGACCAGCTGGCCACGGTAGAGGATAGGTTGCCATTGCGCAGCAACTCGCCATGGCCCAATATAGCCCGGAGCAGCTTCAGTGTGCTTTCGCGTACGCCAGCATACGGTGAGTCGAGATTGACCAACACGTGCGGCCACAGCCGATTGTAGTTCTGCAGCAGTGCCGGAAGGGCACGCGCCTCGTGGAGCGCGATCAAATTCTCGATCACTGTGCCGTACCACTGTGGGAAACCGCCAGCTCTATAGGCAGTGAATTGCTCGACCGTGCGTGTCACAATTTGCTGCTGCAAAAGTGGAAACAGGCCCGTCGTTTGTGACAAAAACTTGGACTGCAGTATACCGTAGACGATTGTGCTATCGAGCGGATCGTCAACACCGACTAAGGTGTGTTCGAGTAACGCCGGCACGGACGATAACGCTGGCTGCGGTGCCGTATGGAACGAGTCTCGAGAATTCTTGGTGGTGCTGTCCATGTCCCTCAGCATCATCCGGAAGTATGCTTTACATATCACTTTGCGTACCGAGACTGGTGTCCGGTTGCTCAAAAACGAGCAAAGTTGGTCGGTCAGTTCCTGTGTGTTTAACGACCGATCGTCCGAGGCAGAGCTCTTGAGTCGGCAAATTTCCTAAAATCCGTACCAGATAGACGCACAGTTTAGTCAATGGAAACGGTACGTATTCCTTTACTTACATGCGCCACGGAGATGAGCTCCTCGAAGGAGTTAGCGTTCGCAAGCCGGTTTTGCCATTCGTCCAGCAGAGTTTGCGAGAGCTGGGAAGACACTAGCGCACACATGACGGGTTAAGTTGCCGGTTATTCCACTATTCCTATGTTGCTCCTTGTATCTGCCGGCTCAAACGGAAACCGGCATACCGATAGCGCGCATTAAGAGAGGAAGGCTGCAGCCAAAGTGTATGAAGGAAACAGGTAAAGTCATAACACTGTTTTTTTGCTTTTTTCAGATTTTTGCTATTTGACATTTGTGTCGATGTTTACGTTTATCACCAAACCAGCGTGCGCCTGATTCCGGAAAAGTTCAGTGGTTTTATCAGGCTATTATCCAGTTTTGGTAGTTTAAATGAAGCATTTCCTAATTTTAAGCGCTGCTGGTGAAGGTTAAAGTCGCCGAAGAGCAGCATGCGATCATTCGGACCCATTCGTTCCACAATCAGCATGGGGTACTCGTTGCTCCTCTCCAGATCAGGAACAGACAAGCTGCAATCCGGGGAGAGATAGATGGCTCCAATGCAGAGGGTATTATGCTCAGTATATCATCATCAAGCTGAAGCGTTCAGCGCAGGAAAACCGCTTCTATCGAATGTAGGCGCACGTTACCGTTTCCGGTGTTACCACGTTCCTGACCTCACCCACAGCGGTATGCTGCAACCAGGCTTGATTTTATAAGTACGTCTACTGATCGCCCTGTCCATTTCCCTTTCACCAACACAGCCACCTTTAGCCGAGCATGCGAGATGCGACGAGTTAACGGCATTTGGACCTGGGTTCGGTGCATATCCGATCGGGACCTACATTTTCATCGTGGACAGAGGATCTGTGGATCGATCGGTTTCAGTCTCCGGTGTTCGTAGGCATTCATCCAAGCAGGCCAATCGCTCATTCACCGAACACCGGTTACTAGATGCAGCAGCAGCATCGACGAAAGTGGAAAGTTGGTATCGGTGAGCAGTACGAACGGTGGTTGCTGCGATTCGATCGGTGTATCAGCAATCTCGGTATCGGGTGAGTACGGCTTGAAGGCCAACGTCGGTGTGTTGATTTTGACGGCCGAGATGAGATTAATGTGCCCGGATTGATCACCGAACACAATGGCCTGGCTCGAGGAGCACATACCGAACGACAGGCACTGCAAACAGGATGTGTTGATCTGGAACAGACCGACGCGCGGTTCACTTAGCTCGACCGTATCAACAAGCTGCAGCTGACCCTCGGGAGATACCACCGCTAGGCGGGAGCAGTGTGATGGCAGAAAGCGCAGTAGCTGCGGTTCGACGAGTAGATGTATCGGGGACACGAGCCACAACATTCTTAAATCGTACACCATCAGAAAGCGATCGATGGCGACGTCACCCTGGTGACTGTTGAATCCACACGAGATGAGAAAGTTGACAGACTGGCCGAATGCGTGTTCAGCTCGTGCTCCAGGGTCAGCGAGTTTGGGTCACGCAGTGCAACCTAGCCGAAAGCATCACCGGCACAGAGGTAGCGTGAGTGGCGTGGCAAGATCGCGCACCCATTTGGACCGACCTGCACACCCAGTCAGTTCGCTTGCCGTACCGAACTCGATCAGATCGCTCTGATAGCCACCGAGTAGGAGGCGAGCGGGAGCGTGCTCGATCATGCACACCATATCGACCATCCGCCGGGTCGAAATGTAAACTTCGGTATGCCACGGCGGATATGATGGCGTAGGGTGGTTGGCTGTAGCCGCACCCGCTGGCACCGTGCTCGAACCGGAACACCTGATTGCAGGATCGGTTTTTACATGTCATCGCCCGATTAAAATTGTGCTGGCCACATTAGGGGCACTTGGGGAGCCCTCTGTAGCTGGAACGAGAAAACAAGCAGAAAGGACGTGCCGACGTGTTTTTACCGGCGATTCTAAAACCACCCTTCAGCATAAATTTTATTCCGTTGGTTTATACTGGTCCGGTTCCGCGCTCCCGTAGCCTTTAAATGATGATTTTCCGCTGATTTTCCACAGTTTTCTCATGGTTTTGGATAGAAATTGCGTTCTCTACATGCAGGAATTCGTGTTGGTCAATTTACCTGCTTCTTTAATACACTTTGGTCTGCAGCCAGGTGCCGAGGAAAGTTGCAAACAAGCGAAAGGCACCCTTAGCGCCGTTCACATGAATAAGGCAACAATAAAAAATCCAAAATGACAGTTTAAAAAAACACTGTGAATTAACTTTATTTTATCTGTATCACATACGACTTACCCTTTTTTAATGATAGTATACGATTAGCAGGAAGTAATTATTGATGCTCAATCAGGACGTTACAACCGGTTTCTAGATCCAACCGTTCAAAGTCGATGCTCGATGTCTGCGCCTGCTGTGATGCTTGCTGTCTATCACAAAAATGCACACGACTGTAGGCGTCAACACCATAATGAACACCATAATGAACACAAAAATGAATCAAATGAATGATCGCCTGGAGGCTATCGAAATCGCCTGTCCAGAATAAGCACCTAAATCTGCCCCCGTGAACCCCGGGTAACCTCTCATTATTGAATTAATCTTACTTTATTTATGCCAGGAAACGACGAGGATACGCAGTGGTAAAACGCAGTGCGATCTCTGCCCACAACACCAGCTCTACTTCAACTCTTTCGTTTCTTGTGCGCTCGAGAGACTTGGCAGCGATTGTGACGATTATTGCGATACAGAATTATGTTTATATGATTAGGAAGATAAACATTTTCACCCCCTTATCATCTCTCGCCCACGCAAAGGACTCGCGCGTCCATCTTTCCTGGCGTGGGCGGAGATCTGATCGATGCGTTTTTATCACCGCTTAGTTCGGCCGTTGATAATCTTATCTTTTACGGTTTTCGTACCTAGATCTGTGTGCTTTATTGGCAACATCTGCGGCTCTTTTGTGGAGAAGGTGGGACGATCATTCTGCCTCGTTACAGCCGTGGAAAACGGTGCGGAAAAGCGATCATCATTCCCGCTTATTTTTTTGTTGAGAAAGAGAGTTCTATTCTTCGTCGTTTCGTGGCATGAATGTAGGTATATGCACTTACATAATCAAGTAAAAAGTGCATCATTTGTGCATGCACATCGTGCACACTTGTTTGATGAAGGAATGGGCTAGAAGGATGGAAATGCATGTTCTACCGGCTGTTCCCGTTGAACAGGAACAGCTGCGGTGCAACAGGAAAAACGGCCAAAGTTGACTGAAAATTTGGTCAAATTAATTCGTGAGACATTCTACCAATATCGTACGACAATTAGATGCTTTTATTTATTCGAAAAGTGCTACAATTATGCGAAAAAAGGTGCATCAAATCGCGGTGCCGAGTCCGGATTCGATCCAAGCTCGGCGCGCTTTCAAGCGGCGACGATGAACGCTTGGAATTTAAGGTAACGAATTGAAAACGGGCCAAAATGGAAAAGGTTAAAATGGAATGGATGAACATATCTGATTGCTAGGTGACAAAAAAAACAATAATAATTTCAAACAATCCATTTTTCATATGCAGCTTTGTCGTTTAACTAGTGTAAAACAATATTTAAATCATCATCGCTTGCTTTGATCATCATCATTGCGTGCGTAATGTTTCGAGCGATGTTTAATTAGCGGTCTTCTTCTTTCTATCTATTTGTATTATTTTATTTGTATATTGGTTTATCGCTAAATTCGCAAGATTAACCCAAAAACGGATGTTGTTAATTTCGCTATTACATACCATAGACAGTCAGAAACAGAGCTACTTGAGAATCGTCCCTGGGTTGAGCCCATCCCATCCGTCTGTAGTATCTGTCTTCTTTTCGTTTTTGCTTTAATTGCGAACCAATCTCTCACCAATCCACAATTTGTTATGGAAAAGGAGAAACAAACCTGCGGAACAAAAAAAAACCAGTATCGTTCTCTGCAGACAGGCTTTGTGTAACTCAACTAATCCGTTTTAGCTGTTGAAGGATACACCAGATAGACCGATGGAATTAGTACAAGCGATGCAGTGCAAGCGTAGTCCCGTTTGCGCATGCTGTTGTTGTGCGCGATGTTCCACCATAAACAGAATGACTGGCTGACTGGCTGACCGGCTCGACTACGACGGAAAGTGTACTCGCGTGAGTTTCAAATTTCCTGCCCTCTACGATTGGGGCGTCATACATTGTATGCCGGTGCGTTTCGCGAAACTCAGGCTCAGGCCCCAGAAACATAGGTGTTCATCAGCCGGGGGGTTGGGGGGGGGGGGGGGGGAAGAGCTTTTGCGCCCAAATCCATTTATCGAATCCCCTCAAATGCGTTTCGCCGAGAATGGGATGGGGATGGGGATGGGCCTACCCCCTACCCCGAGGACGATACGGATGATTCGGTCGCACGCTGTTTCGTTTCGTTAATCCTCGTTCGCAAATCCGCACCAACAAATGCGTACAAACACAACGGAAATGCTGAGGAGTGAGAACGTTCTTCTTGTTCGTCAATGCGTTGAGTTGACGACGGGAGTGTGGAGTACGGACGAAACGGTCGGACATCTTCCTCATTTTACGCGACAAGATGACCGAACGGTGTGGATCCATCCATCTCAGGGGTTACTTCGATTTAGCGGACGGATTCTTCCCCGCTGCGCTGCGCTGAAATGGATCAGATCGTAGGGGATCAGAGGAATGCTCAAGAACCTAGCAGGGGGTTGGAGGGGGTGGTCTGGTATTCAATTACCGTCCAAAGGGTGCAGGCGACCAAAAATTGGTTGTTTCGGTGCACGGTTCCGGGGGGGGGGGGCTGGCAACCCGTGCAGTACAATCGAGTGACCGCAGGGCCAGGGCGTTGACACCGTGCTGGGCGTGCTTACACACACACACACACACACACGACACGCATCCGATCCTGAAGAGCAGTAGGAGAGAGCGTAAGCCTATCCTTACCTTCCTTCTTAAAACTGCGCCTGCACGACGCACAAAGTATTCGCGGTAAAAACACAATACATACACCTCTAAAGAATTCCATATATTTCAGGGGTAAAATATGTTTATTATCTTGGAGGGGGAGGGGGTAGAAAGGATGTATTTGGTACGTAACAGCCCCATCCCCCTTTCCCCTATCCCCCTTTAAGAAATTCTTTAGTTTCTGGCACATTTAATGGGTTATTTAGCCGTTTGAATTTCTGTTACAAATCGCTGAAAGTATGCAGTTCGAGATTGGTGCATGTACTGTATTTTTACCTTTGTATGGGATGATGTAAAACTAAGAATTTCCCGTCGATAAATTCTTCAACATTCGCTGTTGTGTAGGCGCAGTTTTAGAGCAGCTCATCACCATACCACACCCGGTGGCATACAAACATACATACGCCGCCACGTTCTCTCCTCTTCCTCAGGGTGGGGATGCGGAGATAGAAAGCTAGAGAAAGAAAGAAATATATATGTGTATATATAGAGAGAGAGATAGAGAGAGTGAGAAAAGGGGGGTGGGGGGGCATAGCAGCATTGCATTGCAGCAACATCGCCGCCGTTTCCGTAGAGTGCGTCGAGACAGGGTTTAAGATAATTAGATTAGAAATGGCCGACAACTGATGGTCCGCAACCAACCCTCCCACAACACCCTGCGAATGTTGCTGGAGTGCTGAGAGTGTGGAACTGCTGCTTATTTCTTTTTGTTTGCTGCTGCTCCTCCTCCTCCTCCTCCTAGAGGTTCGCTCCAGTCCCGGCGCCCAGCCCGGTTGATTAGGACGAGGACTTGGACCTCGGGCACCCGGGGGGGGGGGGGGGGGGGGCGGGGTTGCCTACTACTTGCCTGGACCAACGCGGTCCGGTTGCTCATTCATTAGTGCACTGAACGTTGGACCAACCGGACCATTGGGTGTTCTGGGTGTTTGTGCTTGTTCGCCGAGTTCCGTTCCGTCCTGTGCTGATTGTCGCGGGCAGACAAGACGGTCTCTGTGTGAGGACGGACCCTCTACCGAAAGGATCCGAACGCCAAATGATCCTCCACCGGCCGACTGGCGTGAGTCCTTGTACGTTGATCGCCAATCGTTGCGTTGCGCTTCGGTCTTTATCGCCTCTGTGTTTGATCCTCCTCTAGTTGATCTAATCCGTACTATCTGATACCTGCGCATCATACAAAAGTGTGTTTGTGGCTGGATTGTGAGTGTGTGTGTGTGTGTGCGTGTGAGTTCTCGCACGGCCTGGGTGGTGATTTACCTGTGTAGTGTCTGTTTGCCGGACCATCAAAGAACCGATCTACCCAACCTTGAACTACAATCAACCCCGGGGGGGGGGGCACAACAGAAGAAAATATCCTGCGAGCGAAGAGCTGGTGCTGACTAGACGTAGGACTGCGGTGCGTTGTGATCGTGTGTATTTCATCGCCCATCAACACACGGGAATACATCTCTAAGCTGCTTCGCCACCAGGAACGGGAACCATGGCTCGGGTTTGTCTTCTTTCTTATCGCCTTCTTCAACTTTTTTTACCGATCGCGAGCAGCGTCTTAAGCGGCCCACACACGCTCAATTTTACTTATCAAGGATTGCATGCACGTTGATTGACGCCAACATATTTATCGTGTGTGAGCTACATTGTTGCTCTTGTCAAAAAAATTGAAGATTTTCAGAAAGCTGAAAATATATTGATGAAGCTGAACATTGGCATCGTCTGTGGGCCACATTGCCAGTTAGCATTGCCTTATGTTTTTCATCGCGCGGTGGGAAAGTTCGGCTGATAGTTAAAAAAGAGGGACTTATCAAATAGTTTGGCCAAATTACAGTGTTTAAATTTAGTAGAATTATTGTTTCGTACAACACCAATTGTCTATGTCTTGAAAATTTTATACGGATTGACGGCCAACATTGATGTGTCTGCGGCCAAGATTGATGGAACCTTGTTGACTATGCCAATGTTGAAAACCCTGTTGGGCCGCTTTAACCCTCATCGGTTCTTTGTATGCGCGCGCATACAATTTGGTTCAAAAAATCCAATTATTCAAAAACGGTTTGATGAAATGATCTGCGTACGCATACACATACAACTATCATTCGAATTTAGCCAAAGAAATCATTTTCGACGTATTGAAAATATGTTTTCAGATAAAAAGCATCTCTTGTCCGGTATGGTGAATGTGTTACTCAAATTTGGAACTGGTCGAGCAATATTCAGAGCTACGATGCCGTTATAAACCGTCAAGCGAATTCATGGTTGCATTCGATATGATGATCTAGAGGAACGTTTGATTCGTGATAAATTCTGACCGATCAGAAATGTGTTCTATAGATGCATTAATATTTTGAAGACTAGATACAAACCAGGAAAAAATGTAACAGTCATTGAACAGTTGGTTCCATTTCGAGGGCGATGTCCGTTTCGTTAATATATTCCATCAAATCCCGCCAGATATGGCATCAAAATTTGGGTTTTATGTGTTTCAAAAGATGGTATGCATACAACACGCAAATTCATATTGGTCGTGACACCTGATAGAAATGTGACATGTGACAACTTTTTTAGGTCATATGAGTTGGCTGCAGAATTGGATAAAAATCACATGACTATTTTGAGCACGATTGCAAGAATCGGAAGGAAATTCCACCAGTTCTGATTTATATGCGTGTGTATGTGTGCCAAGTTATTCTACAGAAGCTGTATATAATTGTAGATTACAATAGAACGAAAGGTGCTGTTGCCACCATGGACCAAATGGTTTGGACTTTTAGCTGTAAATGAAAAATAATCGCTGGCCAATGGCCGTGTTTTCTAATATGCTGGATTTGAATGCATTGAATCCATTTATAACGTTAACCGAGTTGTTTCCTAACTGGAGCAATGGAAAAAGCAATCTGAATATTCGACGTCGGTTATTCATGGAGGAATGGCGCTTATTCAGCCTCATATTTCCACGCAAAAAAACACGTCGAGGGACAGTAATGCTGCTTCTGTCAGTAATGTTCGCCCTATTCGTCATTTGTCTCCCTCTACTAAAAGAGGCCGCTGCAACGTATGTACTTACACAATGAACAAAAACGTGTTTGCTACACGTTGTGGAAAGTGTGCACGTAGTTTGACACGTATTCCATTATTTTTTTCAATAAAAAACATTACAATGAATCACCAAAAACAACCAAAAGTTGTTATTATTTTTTCCACGTTTTTACACAGGTGTAAAAAATGTGTGTATGCGCGCGCATACACAAGAACCGATTCGATGTATTTTTGGAGGGACCGATGAGGGTTAAACTGACTATGCCTAATTAACCTGACCCGCAGATGAAGCACACATTCACTGTCTGTTAGTGTACTTGATCATTCATGAGCGAATACCATGGTTTTACTTCCTAGGGAAAGTGTGTCTCCGGGGCACCCCAACACAGCTGCCCTCCTCCTATCACCCCCCACAAACACACGCGCACGCACGCACACATCCACAAAGAGAGGGAGAGAGAGAGAGAGTGAGAGAGAAACTCGCGCTTTACAGTGCTGGAAGTAGTGCTAATTGAATTACAACATTAACTAATCTAATTTAACCGCTGCTGATCTGGCGCGTTCGTCCTGCTGATGATCGTGGTAGGAGGATTATGTACACGTTCTCGATGTGTTGCGAGAGATTCAGATTGTGCTAAAGGCGTTCGGTTGGGACAAGACTGAACAGAACAGAACAGTGGTCCCTTCTATGCGATGCCATGACGCCCACGCGCCAACCGTCACGGGTGACAAGCTAGAGGTGCTGTAGAACCCATCTTAGTCACGTCTGCGCGCTGCCTAACCAGTATGGGTCAGCGTAAGATCAGTGAGGGCTTCAAGTAATTGACCTGGCAACCGTGTGCAGTGGGCAGCTAGTCGTTGTTGATCGGTGCGCAAACGTTCTTGCGCTCTGGATGATCGCCATTCAACCGCCTCCACCTTAATCTAAAGCCGCACATGGCCAACCGTTCATTATATCCCTCCGATTTCACTGGGCGTTAGCAGGATGATATGCGCGTTAATGTCACTTTCGTTCGTTGGAACAAAAGTTGTGCGCAGCGAAGAAGAGCGAGAAATGTTTAATTTTCCTTCCCCGAACTTTTACCGATTATAAACGAAATGATGCGCCCTGTTTGTCCTCCCTTCAACACTCGGTTCCTTCGCGAACAACCACTGCTGCCTGTTGGTCCCACTGGACATACACCGCAAGCGCCAAGCGCACAATTTGCCAGCCACCATCCCCTCCAACGATCGATCGTCGAAAGTGATCACTCTTCGACACACCTGAATATTTGCTCACCTTTCCGTCATATGCACCAGGTTTAGCAAATTTCAGGCTGGGCCGGGAGCAATCGATAGAGTAGAGCTAGCGTTCGTGAGCGGGCCACGCCACTGATCCCAGCACGTACCAAGCACCATGACAAGCGTGCACTTTGCGCTTACCTGTCGCATAGCTGCACTGGGACGCTCCAAGGGCAGCGTCTAGTTTAGGGTCCTATGGGCGAAACAACAACAACAACAAACAATATGATTAGAAGACACTTTTGTGCGAACAATGGGGCGAGATGCCGTGATGGAGCTGCTGCTGCTGCTGCTGATTTTACCGCGATGAGTCCCGAACGTTGCGCTGACTGACGTCACGTCGTTGATCAACTGTGTGGGACCAACCAAACTAGGGGTAAAAACCTAAATACTCTCAAAAATTTAAGATTTAAAGGTTTTAGTGCTAAAAATCCAAAATATCTACATCAATCAAAACTGGCATAGTTTTAGGGCTTCAATATTTATTTACAACAACCGGAGTCGGTGGTATAGCGGAGAGTACAGGCAGCCACACCCCGTGAGCCGTGTCGTGGGGTCGCCCTTTGAGCAGAACTTAATTCAATTAGCCCTCCCCGCCTGGTGTTGCCCGGTGTGTCTATTTGTGTGGTTGAGGGAAGGGGAGGGTGTGAGCACAATCCACTACCCATTCCAAGGCTCTCGCTAGCCGACGAGCTAGTTAGGACCACCGTGTGAAGCAGTATAGCTGTGGACCGCGAACTGCTATGAGCTGCCAGTGTCATCTACTTGACACCCGTCACCCCCGGTGCGAAAAATGGCCGATTTTGTGCGGGATTTGCCCACCGAGCCGCCAAAGTGTATTGAGCGTTCTTCTTTCTTGCGGGTACATCGTCTGCCTGCAAGGCTGGACCTGGACTGATGCGATGAACTTCAGATTGAGATCTTCTCGAACATCCGCAGTGAACGCTTATGCGATCATGGACCTCCAAGGATGCTGGAGATTGATGAGTACGTGTATGCCCACCCCGTGGGGAGCTCCATGTTTGCCGTTCGGGCCGACGCGCTCGGTGAAGACCGCTTAGTGCGGTCCCGCCACCAAGTGCTGCGTAACCATCTGTTGATCGTCATTGGCATTACAGTGGAGGAGGAGGAGGAGGAGGAGAATATGGGGAACATGGGGCACGGCAATTCCAGTAAATCACGTCGCATTGGGATGTGGCAGTAGCACGTTCTCCCCAAACCCCCCCCCCCCCTCTCTCTCTCTCTCTCTCTCTCTCTCTCTCTCTCTGTCGCTCTCTTGCTCTGCTTGCTGTGTTGCTCTGTCGTGAAGGCCACTTCGCCTCGATCGGAATCGCTTGCAGCAGCAGCAACCCGTACAGCACACGAAAAAAACAACATATACACACAACTGGCTGAACCCAGTCTCTTCACTGAACGCGGCGCCTATTAGAGCTCGCTCACTCGCAGCTCGCTAAACGGGCCGCTAAACCACTCGGATGGACGGCGTAGGCAACGGGAATTGTCTCAGCGCCGCAATGGCATTGTTCTCGCTGAGTTTTAGGGGGTTGGGGGGGAATGTTCGACTTGCCACCCTGTGGGTTTGCCCCCCCCCCCACCCTCTCGGGCGCCTTCTTCGCCTCGCAAACCCTTCGCCCCATCATTCGGCTCTGCGATCGGCGCTCTGTGCCGCCAGCGCCAGCCAGTCAACCAGCGCCATCGTGCGCAGCAAACCGAAACATCCGTCGAAGCTGGCTGGTTTTGTTCCAGCACGATTGTATTCAAATCTTTCTCTCTCTCTCTCTCTCTCTCTCTCTCTTCTTCTTTTCTGCCTATCAATCTTGGATTTATCCTTTAGCGGCTCTCGCAAGGGTTGCGATCTGCTGCTCGGATCGGACAATTGCGTGCCCTCAACGGGGCCTCAACCTCCTCCAACGGGTTGAACCTGCAACTGATCTTCGAGAGGGTTCACCAATCGGGATTGATTGGCTTCTTTTGCCCCAAAAACCGCGAGGGCTCGTAAGCTTGCACAATAAGAAGTAGGTTGCTGCTGAAAGGGATCGGGCGGAAAAGTGGTCTGGTAAGACTCTGAACGAATGAAGTACATAGCAGAGCAGAACAAAGAGAGAAAGAAAGAGGAGAGACAGAGATAGATAGAGAAAGAGAGAGAGAGAGCGAGAGAGAGAGCGAGAGAGAGAGAGAGAGAGCGAGAGAGAGAGCGAGAGTGAAGCACAGATCGAGCAAAGGCGTTTGTGGGAGGTTAGGGTGCCAACGGCCGAACGATCCGAAACTGGTTTTCTGCTTCTACAATGCTGCTGCACTGTGCGGATGCTGTTCTGCTGAAGTTTCGTCGGGACGAGGCGACCTATATATTCGCCTTCCTCGATCTTCAACCCTCATCCCCCGCGCAAAAAAAAAAAAACGTTGGTAGTGTTATACTTTACCTTACTCTTTCAATTACGCTCATCGTCGGTTGCAACGATCGAAACGTCGCTGGGTACTAGTAACCGACACCTGGAGTTGCGGACCAAAAAGTACTGTTGGCCTACCCTCCCTGGGGTGGGGGAGGTTTACGGAGCCAAACGATGACACCCTCGGTCAATAGCGGCTAATTAGGACCTCGCGATATGGTTAACGTTTTCCTAGCTGCTACAAAAACACTCATACTCCAGTTGGTTTCGGTCCAAGCAGTACCGCCCCGTGTCCGTGTTTATCTTTGTATCGGGGGTGAAGCTCGGTGTGTAGTTCTGTGTGACTGTGTGACTGTGCATGCGCGTGCGATGTTAATACAAGCCGCGGATCACCCCCTCCCTGGATCTGGATCATTTAACGGAATCAAAGCACACATTCCGGGAGCAGCCAGCCAGCAGCACTAAAAATAACCCCCAAAGATGGCCAAAAGGGTTTAGATCGAGGGGTGGGAATGTGTTCTTTCGGACGTGCATTGTAGCTTTCAAGAAGAGTTCTCTCGCGGCAACTCTACGCAACCATTTGGTAGAAAGGGCGGACTTGTTATCGGGGACCGATAGCTTAAATTTTTTTGGGTAAAATAAAAATTGGTTGGGAATATCATAAACTTTCAGAATCAGTTTAGTTTTTTACGGTATGTTACTTTTTGGATAAATTATGGTCTTAAGACCGTAGAAGAGAGCATCGCTCGCTGTCCAGCAGGGTGCTTTGTGGAATTTTGGCTCATTCTAGGAGAAGCGTTTGCTCAAGCTGGTCAAAACTTTGTTATTTTTTAGGTCTAACCTTGCACTTCAAAAGACCACAAACGGAGAACTTCTGCACTTTTTACCTCCATCGATATTGACAGTCAATGAGGCATGGAAATGATGTGTGGGACGTTCTTTTTTCGCCAATCTCATGTCTCGGTTGCTTTGAGGGTAGATACAGAGTTCTGTTGGAATCTGCAGGGCTTTCACAAGAAATGTGTGCATGCCTAGTGCTACAATGAAGCTTCTTATAGAGTTGGCAGATGAAATTATTGATTTATCTCAGATCCACCGTACAAAACTATGCGAGCAGTGCGAGAAATTGCGTATTATCGCATCTTAAAACCATTCTCAACGCGGCTTATGCGTCCTAATGGCCAACCGGGGGAGTCATCTACTGACCTCTCTGGCAACTAAACTCCATCATTTTTTTGGTAACAAACTACAGGATAACCAAGAGTTTCTCATAGAAGAAAACCATGTTAGGCATTTCATCATGCCATGTTTAGTATTGGAAAGGCCTTTTTTCAAAGCTTATTTTGAAATACTGGTTGGGTAATTCGAGCTGAAATTCATTCGTCTACATAATTTTGTAATTTTTCACTTTGCTTCAATTCAATTATCTTTTCGAAAATTTTGTTTCGATGTTGCAGTTTTTTGCGGCGGACTTTTAGGGCGTCTGGCTACTCTACCAGTATCACAGCAACGAATTACGGTTCCAGATCCAAATGATTAATTCACACTTAAATGCTGGAAGGCTCTAACGGATACCCAATTGTGGTTTCCTACCAAATAAAAACAAAAAAAAAATACACCCACCCTTAAATAAAGATACCCTTGAATTACATCACGAATATTTTTTTCTGACAACTTCCCATGGTGGATCTCTCCGCGATATGTTGCCTATCTTTTGGTTAGTTTTCTAGGACGTGCATCGTTGCTGGCCACTAGTTTCCACCGCCGCTTTTCATTTCAAATCATTGCTGATCTTTTTGGGAGAGCACCCCAGTAAGTCTTGAATCTGCTGGTACGACTTTTCTTACTTTTCTATTTTTTTTAAATCAAATTCCGATTCTCTACATAACAATACGTACTGCGTCCCATTTCACTGCTGTACAAGTGACAAAGTCTTGCCTATTGTTAATTTTTTGTTTTTTACATATTAACCGATTGATGAAAAAGCAAAACACCCGAAGAAATTAAAGAAAGACACAACATAACAATGAATACAGCTTTGAATCGCCCAGCGCTGCTATTATTTTGAACAGCAAAAAACAGACATTGCTGCAGTTTTTGGCAAAAAAAAATCAACAAATTGTGATTTTGTTGGTGCAAGTAGTACGTCTGTCTTATCATAGATCCCTCTACTACGCACGCACATGATCGATTGACCAAATAGACAACGCATACTTGAATAATGATCATTCCTTTACTGGGTGGGGCTTTCGGCACAGCTATTATTTTGAACACCAGTGTATAGCCGGCGATACATGAAGCGTAAACTCTCGTATAAACTCAGAATGTAATGCCAAAAAGTTTACGCTTCGTGTGGCAGGCATAATCGCATAAAAGTTTATACCGAAACGTCAACTGCAATTACATTCGTGCACCTGCAATTACACTATGCTATTACATCAATTACATGCGTTTCTGGGCACAAAAAACATAAATCGACGAGATAAGTTGATTTCTGAACATCTTTTTATATATTTAAAGATGTTTTTACTGTATATTAGCGATTGTAGAACATTCAATTCATCATAACGCTACGCTTCATGTTGGTGCTGTGTTTACGCTTGCTTTTACGCTCAGATTTACGCTCCGCGGGCCTATAATCTTTTTGACATAAGTATAATCTTTTTGGCATTACACTCTGAGTTTATACGAGAGTTTACGCTTCGTGTATTCCCGCCTTATATATACGCACTGCATCCGTGAGGCGGGGGTGACTTCTTATTGCGCTTTTTTTTACACCAGTTCGTGACCACAGCAGAAGACTCTGTGTGACTGGTGTGTGAGTGTCTGTTTGGAGTGGTGACCTACCAAGGATCGATTCTGGCCGGTTCGAGCGCACAGAGCAAGAGAGCGAGAGACCATTGCCAATCCATTATGCATGGCATGCCCCCCCCCCCCAAAAAAAAAAAACACCCGAGACTCCTAGCGCTACGACGAGCTTCTTCCAGTGTCCAGCTGGAACTGGCCGCCACTGGATGGGTACAGTAGAGACAGGGAAGACTACGCTACTTACCAGTTGGTATGGAGCGTACAGGTTGGTGTTTTAGGCCGTATGGTTGATTGTTGGACGTGCAGCTGGTGGTGGTGTTGGTGGTGGTGGATATGATGCGCGAGAAGGACTCCCCTTCACGTGATAATGATGTGGCGACGATGGCGCCGATGACGTTCGATCTGAAACGGACAATCGGACATCGGGGGTGGGGAAGGTGGCTAGTTAGCATCGGGGCCACTCGATGGAGCTCGACGATGCGGTAGCTCTGTCCGACACACACACACATGCACACAGACTGGGCGGTCACATGCGATGGTCTAGATCCGTGGCGGCCGTGTCCACAAAAACCCCAAGCACAACGCAACCTCTCTCCAGGCCCGTTTGCTTAGTCGATTCGCAACCCAATTAGCGGCTCCCAGGGGCGATCGCGCGTGTGTGGGAGTTGGGGTTGACTAGCGGGTAGAAGGAGGGGTGGCGGGTGGGGGGGGGGGGGAGGGAGGATGGGGAGCGTAAGGGGAAGGAACGGAAAGAGGGATCACCAGGCCCTCTTCTTGTGGTTGCTGTTGTTGGTTGCTGAGACTGTTCCGACTGTTCGATCGGTCGACATGCCGATCTACCGACGACAACAAGGGATGATTGCATCCCCCTTCTCTCTATCTTCTTTTTTTTCTCTCTCTCTCTCTCTCTCTCTCTCTCTCTCTTTCTCTTTCTCTTTCTATCTCTATCTGTTTCTGTCTGTTTGGGGTTCCAATTTTCACGTTGTCGTCGTCGTTGTCCCTGCACGGGGAGAAGGGGCCGGGAAAAGGTCAAGCAGACCTCCAGCTACCCATCGATCCGCTCTCTTTTTTGGTTGATTTGCTAGAATGCCGCCGGTTGGTGGTTCGGTTGATGGAACGGGGGAGAGAAATGAGGCGAGAGGAAATTGGGTTAGATTGTCCGGCTGTCGCCATACGAACCCCTCCTCACCCCCACCGGGCACCTCTCTTCCACCTTTCCCGGCTCTCGGGCTGTGCGATAGATAATTCTGCAACCCTCCAGGCCGTCGATGGGCGCTAACCCAACGGCGGCAACTACAGGCGGTTCTTGGGGTGGGAGCGATGGGGATGGTAATGGTGGACAGGCCGCCCCTAAATGAGCGGAATGAAATATGCAGCAGACTATAGTGATAGGTCCCTCCACCAATTACACAACACAGTGGTCGCCGCCGGGCGCACACAGGCACACAGGCATTGACGCACACACTGGTGGTCTCTGGTCTTCTGCTTCCGTGCTAATGCTCGCTATACCTCTTTAAACAACCCAGCGACAGACTGTCCCCCTACGCGACCAGCTCCCCTATAAGGTCCCTTTTCTTCTGTACCACACACCAGACAGCGCAGACACGGCCACGGACGCTGATAGCACTGATTAGGAGAAACACACAAACACACTAACACACATACACACACACACACACACACACACAAAGATTTGGCGATCACCAACCGGTTGCGGTTCGCCAAAGAACGACGGACTGATGGAGGAGAACGGTGCAAGATACGCAGCGCAGCGAACGCACCAAAGGCAGACCACAGCGAGGCAGCAGTGGAGGCCTATAGCCGTCTGGTAACGAGGGAGCGCGCGCGTCCAGCTCGGACGGCGAACCGCAACCGACTGTCACTAGCAGAGCGTCCGCTAGTGTTCTCAACAACTTTTGCTCCCAACCAAACCCCAAACCAGGCGAAACCCCACCACTAGCGCAGCCCCCCCCCCCCCCGGGTTCTTCAGTTCTCTGTAGCTTTGTGTGTGCGTGTGTGTGTGGTTCGTATCCCTCTGGGTGCCGGGTGACTCAGCGTCGGCATTTAAACGTTCGCTCGCCCTCCTGTCTGACGACCAGCAGAAGGGATGAGGGCTTTGTGGCCTGGAAAGGAAGGCTTGTAGGCATGACAAAGAGTGAGAGAGAGAGAGAGAGAGAGAGAGGGAGAGGGAGAGAGAGAGAGAGGGAGAAAGAGACTGAATGACAGTTGGTCGCCACTTCCACGAGCTGCGCGGCGCTTTTGAGATGCTTCCACCCGCATAACAAACGAGAGCGAGTGAGAGCGAGTGAGAGCGAGCAACGAATCTGACGAAGCGTGAGGGGTTGGAAGGGGGGGGGGGTGGGGTGTTTGGAACGATCTCTTCCTCGTCACTTCGTCCGCCCACACAGCTATGCTGGACGCGTGTCTGTAAACCACGTTGGAGCATCTCTCTCTCTCTCTTTCTCGCTCTCTCGCTTCGCTTCCACTTGAATGTTTGGGATAACAGTTTGCCATAGCGGAAGAGGCGCATCAACCGACGCATACGCACTGCCGCACAGACACCCATACACAAGCGCGCGCGTATGCGGTCAAGTCAAGGAATAACAGTAGAAACAAATTTTACGTACAACATACATCAAAAAGACTCTCTCTCTCTCTCTCTCTCTCTCTCTCTCTCTCTCTCTCTCTCTCTTTACTGACCCGTAATGTCCAACATCATGGGAGATGCATCATCATCATTTCTGAAGCTCACAGGAGAAGAGGGAGATAGAGCCTTAAAAGGAGAGAGAGAGAGAGAGAGAAGCAAATCCATGCACTTTGGTGATCCGGGGTGCGGTTCGATGTGGTAATACGCGGTGATGAAGGGTGCCCGGAGAGTGTGCGGGAGGGAAGAATGAGTCATCCTGAGACGTGTTCCGCCTGCTCGCACTCACTGTTTCTTGGTAGCGCGCGAAGAGCGAACAACACCAAACTACCAGCAACGACAACGACGCAACAGCACCAGCAGCAGCAGCAGCAGCTGTGCCACTATAAGAACACGGCGGCGAGAGAGAACGGAAGACAAGGCCAGGGTGCAGTGCCAGCGCCCGCCCCCGCGAACTCCAATATTGTTTCGGGCTTCGAAATGCGCTCCAATTGCGATTGGTTAGCAACTGAGCGGCAGCAGTTCGTCGTTCGTCGCCACACATGGCTAGTCCATTAGCTATGGTGGCGTGTTTGATGCTGCTGCTGCTGCTGGAGCGAGGCACGTACAAGGCCAAGTATAGAGATCGGCGCTGCTGCATCCACCACATGGGAGAACCACTTGTGAGCCCCACCGCGGTTTCCCTTCCTTGTGGTTTGTTTTTTTGCTGTTCTTGTTGTTGTCACTGGAACGCTGGATCTTCTTCAATTGCAATTTTTCCAATACCACCACCACCAGCACCACCACCAGCAGGACGCACACATACACGCGCGCACGCGCGCGTACATTCGTAACCTTCATTGTCTTTCCCATCAGCTGTACTCCGTCGGTCGTTCTGTCCCTTCTCATGTTGTGCCAACTCTCCCGCTCGCCCACCCGTTCGCTCGCGTTCTAGGAGGGTGCGTGTGTATGTGTGCGCGCCTGTTCTGCACCAAGAACGGACCCTTCCCTATTCCGTGATTTCCGCACCCGCGACTGCCCGCTATCGAGCGCTCGAGCGCATCAGAGATCTCGGCCGGTTCCGGCTTTGCCATTACGGAGACACCGAGACAGCCCCGTCAACATCTGCCGGAATGGCCGGACGATGCATCTCACCGCCAAAAAGGCCGCATCCACAATCCAGACCCGACCTGGCGTCACTTAACGCGTTCCGCGGGGACATTCCCGGAAGCAGCAATTGGTTTGGAATATCGACTGGTGCGAGAAGGAGGAGTGCAGTGTATGGCGAACTAATGATTCGATTTTTTTTTAGTTCGATTACTACCAGAAAGAGGAAAGGGAAGGGGGGGAGGCAGCAGCAGTAAGAATGGAGGCATGGCTGCTGGGCTCCCCGTTATGGTGCTCTGTTTACGCTAGCCAGCGCGCCACTGCGTGCGCTGGGTAGTGCGGGTTTTAATTTTGAAAAATAAACACTCAACTTTCCGCCGCAATACACCGTTCCTCCCCTTTCGCGGGCCACTCGTGCTACGGAGATGGTGGAGGTGGTTTGCGCAGCGAACCTCCACACTTTAGTGCGCGCATCGGGTTACGTACTCGCTCTACTCGCCCAGTGTGTGTTTGTGTGGATGTGCGTGTGTCAGGGCTTGAACGGAATGGAAGCAGGGCACAGCAGCAGCTACGTAGAAGAAAAAGAAGAATATTACAATTCAGGCCGTTTGCCCAGCTTCTCGCTGTGGAAGTCGATGTGAATCGCACTCCTCCGTACCAGCGATCATTAACTCGCACAACTCGCAGTCATTGCACGGATGATGATGTTGATGATGCTGATCGTGCAACCTCCAAACCGCAGATCGTGCTGTGACAGTTTGACCGGGTTTGGCAGCTATTCAATCTCTCTCTCTCTCTCTCTCTCTCTCTCTCTCTCTCTCTCTCTCTCTCTCTCTTTTCCTGTGCATCGATCACATGAGCACAGGCGTTGTCACACGAGCACGATGTTGTCTCCACGATGTAATGGCATTTCGGTGTGCGAAAGATGCTAGCAAAAGGGGTGGTTTGGGGGTGTTATGGAATGGGAGGGGGTACGCGCACGCACTCCAGCACAACAATGGTGGTGGTGACCCTCGGTGTCCCCCTGTGTCGGAGGCCTCTGCTCTGCTTGGCCAGCGTTCCGATGCCGGAACAATAGAGACACCCCTTCCAGCCTCTCACCTCACCATCGGCCCCACCTCCTCCATCTGACGGATGGACGGGCACAAACAACGCTCGGTGTGTGTGTGTGTGTGTGTGTGGGTGTGTGTTTGTGCTCTCGGGCATTTTGTAAGACTTAATCATCACCGCCACCACCGATCTCCTCCACCGGCTTACTACCTATTCTCCCTTCACTTAGTGCGACACGCTTCGATGAGCCCGAGATGAGATGAGGCCACACACACACACACACACACACGCACAGGCGAGCGCTCTGCGATGCGATCGCGAAGCGTTACTTCGATTGCCAGTCCCGCCCTCAAACAATGGCAAAGGCTAAGTGAGGTTACTGCTAGGGGTTGCGGTTTCTGGTGTGTGCGCCCGTTACCCGCCACGTACGTTGCGTTACACACCTTTGCCAACTCCACTCCGCTCCTGATTGGGTTGCGGTAATTTGTCACTTCTTGCGCCGTGCGTCGAGTCCTTGACGTCGTCGTCGTCGTCGTCGCCGTCGTCCTAGAAGGAAGTCGCCTGTTTTGAGTCGAGCCATTTTGGAAGGAAATTACTCAATTTCCGTCGTCAACGTTCTTTTTCCCTACCCCGGTTTTTGCCCGGCATGCCGACGACGGAATGGTGGCCGTGGTGGCCCCGGAATTCAGAGGCAGCCTGCGGAAGCCGGCAGAAGCCGTAGTCCGCACGAAACCGGTACCGTCCTGGTATCAGGTTTGGGACAGGCAGTTATACTGCCTGGTGGTGCCCGGTGGTGCGTGACGTCAGCGAAGTGAATATCCAACTAGTGATGGGATTTTTTTTTTTTTAATTAGGAACGGATCGGAACCAGGTTCTTTTGCTTTTGGAACGGATTCGCAGAACTGAGTGCAAAGAACCTGTTTAAAAAAAAATGCATAGTGACGTACATCATAGTAGTAGTAGTAGTAGCAGTAGTAGTAGCGGTAGTAGTCTCTTTATTGGGAAAATTCATACAATAAAATTGTTAACAACATTACAAAATGCATGTGTCGGAAGCGAGTTCAATTTCATTATTTTTCCACGCTTCTATTGATTTGACTTACGGAACACGTCTCAGGATGATTCCTGAGGAGCTGGGGAGTTTGGATTTGTTTGGTGTTTCGAAGCTGTTATCCTCGTACTCCGAAGCACTGAGGCTCACCACCTGAGGCATGGCAGCTCTCTTCTGCTTTTTAGGAAGGGCATTACGCCAGCCACCCGGCTAAGCTTACATTTTCGAAAAAAAAAAACTTTAAGTGATAACACCCGATGATGAGGACCTGGCTCACGGCGCGTCCGTTCTCTTCGACGGTTTGCTTGACACTGGCGGACAGCATACCAGGTGTATAACCTTAAAACTGCTGTTGTGCTTATAGATGGGCTTTCAGACCAAATTGAGCTTTCATCGACATGCCATACCGTTTTTTATGTTTATTCGACACCTATTTAGATAAATCAGTCCACATGATAAGTGATACCATACAACAACAAATATTTTTTCTTGCTTAATCATGTCTAGTTTTGTGCCTGATAAAGAGCTTTCGTGGCGAGCTCCATTTTTGTCCGTTAATTAGGAAAAAAATCGTCGGTCGAATCACATAAAATGCTTATTGAGGCCGCTGGTGACAATGTGGTATTAGAAACCGCTTGCAAAGATTAGTTAAATCGGTTCAAAAATGACCATTTTGACTTGAGTCACAAGAAGCGTGAAAATCGACACAAAAAAGGTTAGGACTAGGAATTGTAGGTTCTTTTGGATGAGAATCATACGTAATCGTACAAAAAACACTTGTCCAGTAGTTAGGAATTACTTATCCAGCCATTTCCATACGCTTAAGAGCCATGTAGTGCCTTTCGAAGAAAGATGGATACATTTTGAGCATCTAGAACGAAAAAAAATCGTTTATAGATCCTGGCCAAACATCATCTTCTACCGCAAGACCAAATCGCTTTGAACGCAAGGCAATGCTGTGTGTTTGGTGCGATCAGATGAGTGTCGTCTATTATGAGGTGTTGTAGTCTTGTGAATCTGTTAGGGCACCAGCCAATAACCAAAATATAAAGTGCTTTGCCTGTAAAAAGGCCGATTTATGATCAAAGACATGAGAGGTTGATTTTCTAGCACGACAATGCATGGGCGTTCTCAGCAAAAATGGTCCATAATTTTTTGAATGCAATAAACTGGGCAGTTCTACCTTCTCCCGCTAATTAACTGGACCTGGATCATTCCAAATATCACCACTTTTCGACGATCAGAACTTCGATTCGTATTAAGATATCAGAAAATTGACATGACGGGAGGTTTGCCTCGCTAAATGAAGAATTCTTTTGGCGTGGTATCCACAAATTGTTCGAAAGATAGGAAAAATGTATAGCTAGTAAGAGAAAATACATAGAATAATTTATCTTTTGGTTTTCTATTTAAAAAAAAAAGTGTTTTCATCGACCAAAAAACAGCAGTTTTAAGGTTATACTCCTGATAGTGAGCTACAGCTGGAATGGTGATGCGCATTCCGGATCGAAACTGCCTCGTACAGTCAAAGGAGAGCGAGTGAGATAAAGGGAAGAAACATGTGCTGACCACGGTTTGATCAACCTCACGGTTTTGCTTCCAAAGAACCTGGATCATTCTTTTGCTCGGAGCGGATCGCTCCGGGTAGGTGCATCCGGGAACTTCCAACACTACACTCAACCTCGGCGTACTGTCAGTCTCAAAAAGGGGCCCATCCAGGCTCAAGCATGCGTGACGAACATGTTCGTCACGCATGCTTGAGCGTGGATGAACACCTTGAACGGGACAGACGCCAGAACCATCACAATCGCCATCGCCATCACCACTGAAGATGAGCAGCATTTTTTTTTCGGGGAAGATACTGGCGGAGGTGGTGCGTGGTGCGACCTACTGTACGAGCGCTTGGAGCGATGCAACTGGTTATCCTTGGGAGTTGTTGTGGTCCCTACGGGAACGCACCAAACGATAATGGATGTGCAATTAGCTGGACGTTTTTATCAAAGCTCGTTGGGTCCCTTTGCTCGCACGCTCGCAGTAATCCTCGGCATCCTCACCAACCGCCCCTTCCCGGGCAGCTGGCTTCTGAGTTGAGAAGGTGTCAGCGATCTTTCACCGATAAGGGGGGGGGCGCGGCACTGGTGACGGAGTCCAGCTGGAAAGCGGAATTCTTGCAAGGGAGCCAAGGGGGGGCGGAGGGTCCCCGGAACCCACAGCACTAGTGCAAGGGGGTGCTGAGGGTGTCGCTTCCGGTTTTCGGGACCGTTCCGAGGTTCACAGCGGCAGCGGCGGCGAACCGGTAATGAGATTTGCGTTCGCGCAGGTAAGTGGCGCTAAGGAGCGCTTTCCAAGCGCGCTGCGTACGTGTGTATGTGTGTGGGTGTGCGAGTCCTAGCACTCAGCAGAGGAAGGGCTCCGAGGCGCTTCGCCCGGAAGGATTTACCTTTTTCCCCCTTTTGGTGGTGCCAGCCAGGGCGCTGAGTGACTGACACGTCAGTCCAGTAGCCGAACCGGTGGCAAAGCAAGGCAGACAGGCGAACGGACGGACGGGTGGGTGGGCGATCGGGAAATGTAAATGTCATCGCATTATGCGTGTGTCCGCGTTGATTATGGAACAGGCCAGGGCCAGAGGGGCGGGAAGGAAGGAAAAGAGAGAGAGATGGAGAGAGAGAGAGAGAGAGAGAGAGAGAGAGCGAGAGAATGGAGGAGGGACAAGGGTTGCTGTATAACGCCCGGATGGAATCAACGCCTCCCCTCCCCTCCCCTTTCCAATTTGTATTTCATATCCCTCCGTGTCAATCATCGCGATGTTTTTGCATTCCACCGGCCTCCATGGCCACGGGAATTGCTCGTTTTAAGAGATGTTCAAAAGAGTGTCCTTATGGTGGACGAGAGAGAGAGAGAGAGAGAGAGAGACTCGAGGTCTCGGTGGATTCGGTGGGCGAAACACATTTACCTAGTGTCCACGCACTTCCAACGGGTTGCGCGTGGTGCTGGTGGTGGTGGTAAGTCAGTGTAAGCTGTCTAATGGTCCATCTGGTGCGCCAGGCCGATGCGGAAAATGGGAAAGCGGAACGGACGATATACTGCTCTGCTGCCGAGGGTGCCCGGTGAGGGGGGGGGGGGGGGGGGGTTGGTGGTTTTAGCCTTGAGCGGACCAGCACAGACCGAGTTGTGCGCCTCATTTTCGTTCCAGTTTCAGTGCGCCCGCCCGTTGTTGACACACTTCAGGCCGTCGACGCGCGCCATCGATGGCGCCGCCTATTATAGCCACCATCACCACCACCACCACCACCACCACCATCATCATCATCATCATGGCCGCCATCGTCGCCAGCGTGGCCGTTGGTTAGCGGCCGCAAACATAGCGGGTGTTCATTTACTTTCTCTGCTAATATCTCTCTTAATCTTCCACTCGTAAAAAACAAAGGGCTTGGTGCAACGGGGGCGTTTGGGGGGGGGGTGTGTGTATCGGGCTATCTGTGGCCGATGGTGACAGGGTAAATAATGGGCGCGCCCCCCGGGGGAGGAGAAGGATGTACGATCGCTGCGCTGCGTCTAGTTGTCGTTATTAAATTTATTTCGTTTCGCTCGGTTGTTGGTCGCTCCTTTGCCGATTAGTATTAATATTATTGTTATTAAATCCTGCGCCATTTCCATTCCACCACCCCTGCAGACGGGAACGGCGGCACGTACTCCCCCTTTCCCTCATCTCTCTCGCTCTCTCTCTCTCTTTCTCTACTACTCACCGCTTGATGTTGTTATCGCTTTTCAGCTGCAATTCAGTACAATGTCTCTCCTTCCAGTGCTGTCCACGGGTCTGTGGTGGGTGGGGGGGGGTGTGTGTCGCGACCGTATCAACCTCCGGCACGGATGGATGGATGGATGGAGACGCCTAGTCGCTGATGGTTCCGCACGTTTCCACTTCCGGAAAGCAGTCGCAGCAGCACCGCAGAGAGAGAGAGAGAGAGAGAGAGAGTGCACGATGAGATGAAGCACTTGATGACGATGACGTCCACTATGCCCTTGACTTGCGGGGCTCAGAAGTGGCCAGGCATTGTGCTCCGGCATCGTGTGTCTGTGCAATCTGTCATCAGGACGCCGGAGCGCATCGATCGTGACTTACCTCTGATCACTGATGTTGTGTTTAGCGCAGCGGTGCAGTTAATGGGCGCGGAACAGTGAAAGAGAGAGAGAGAGAGAGAGAGAGAGAGAGAGAGAGACGGGAGCGTTCTTTTCGAAGCTAATAAGCGAAATTGATGAGTTACTCTTGGCCAGTTACGGGACGCTCGTATGCGAATGCGTTCCGACCCCACACTGGTGCTCTAGTCAACCAGCACGGGGCCGGGGAGGAGGGGGTGGATTGTTTTCGAGGTGCATGAGAAGGAGAAAGTGTGTCATCGTAAAGCCATAACTATCCTTATTAAGGAATAAGGGAGGAACAGTCATGGAAGGGACGCACCAGACGTTGTGGAGTGCGGGGTGATTCAGCCCCCTTCTCCGCTTTGTCCAACCATCATGATAGCTCACTCTCCGGTCCCCCCCTGGTCCGGGATAATCAAGCGAAACAACCGGGCATCACTGGCTCGGCCCTTAACGAACGCCACCGAACTTGACACGGCACACAAACACTCACACACACCTTGTTGGACGTGTGTGTGTGTGACCGTGGCGTCCGGTAATGAGCGATGGGCGTCGCGTAGTCCCAAAGGAAGTGGCGAAGCTTCGGAGCGCACTATATGGTTCCCCGCGGGCCAGGAACGACTTTGCCCCGCATGCATTCCCTAGCATGCCTTCCAGCGGGGTTGGTTGGAGGGTTGAGGATGTACCTCGGTCCAAATGGTCCGCGGAACCGTCCGCTAGGCCAGCGAACCAGCCAGCGCCAGGTGACCTTTCGCGCGATGCTCTCGCGTTCGATGCGCGGCTCCTTTCGCGCCGCGTGTACCCCTTTGGAGGGAGGTTGGAAAGGCCACCCTAAGGGTGGAGCGCGCATTTAACGAGCAGACACGAGGGCTCTCTCTCTCTCTCTCTCTCTCTCTCTCTGGAATGTTGCTTTGTGTACAGGGTGTACCATAAAAAAATGAGAATGTTTTCATTGCTCAATTTTGATTATTTTTTCAACACCAGTATGCCATTATGGGGTATTGGTGTATTTGTGAGACTCATATCTATCAAAAAAAAAGTATACAAAACAATGGTGTAAAAGATGTCTCTACGGAAAAATGTACTCAAAGGTGACAGTGTCGATTTTGCTTCGCGTGCAAGAAAAGTCTCATAGAAAAAAACAGCGGTTCTCGAATGTAATCTTGGCATTGTTTACTGGATTAAACGTACTATTCATGAAGAGCCAAGACCTAGAAAACACGGTAGTGGTTGGCAACGATCTGAGCGCACTGAAAAAGGATCGGAGAGAGCAAAACTTAGCGAAATCATTGGATTTGGATTTTGGATTGGAAGCTTGCAAAAGAGACGCGAATATCTCAAGATCCTTCATGCATCGGTTGGTCAAATATGACCTAAAAGCAACCTCTAGTGCTTGGGTGAAGCGTAATTTAATAGTTGAAAGCATAAAACATCTTTTATATGAACGATCGATGGATTTGTTGCCAGTTTTGAAGACGAAGAAATTTGCCGTCATGTTCTCTAATGAGACTCTTTTCACGATATTGATCCAGCAAGGAATTCGTGCACGAATAGGATCATATTGATTAAGGATGTTCCAGAGAACATAAAATTCAAGTCCACTTTTGAGATCCCCGCTGGAATAATGATGTTTGGAGCAGTTGTCTCTAATGGTTTGAAAATGCCACCAGCTTTCATAAAATCCCATATTAAAATGAATATTGATGTGTATATTCATTTTTTTGAAGGACCACGTTTTACCATGGATTAAAACAAATTTCGACAGTCCAGAAAATGTTGAGTTTCTGCAAGATGGAGGCCCCTGCCGTACGTCTAAATGGACTCAAACATGGTTGAAGGAAAACATGAATTTTTGGTCGAAAGATTTATGCCCTCCAAGCGGTCTTGAATTAAATCGACTGGGCTAATCAATATGGGCATTTGTTCGGCCTAAGACCTGTGAATCGTCACACCGTACGGCTGGCTCGCTGAAATCTTTTATCACCAAAACCCTGGTTTTCTAAGTTGGACACCTATCTCACCAAGGGAGTTCTACAATTCGTAGCCGCTTGGAGAAATTAATTGAGAAAGCAGGCCGACAAATCCCCTAATTTTGTTTGTTTTTGATAAACAATGAAATATGGAGCCAATTTAGATATTTTAACACAGTAGAAAACCTACAAATATGGCTTTATACTTCGATAAAGGATTTTCTCATTTGTTTATGGTACACCCTGTATGTGTGTGTCACGGGTCAATCGAGCGAAAATCTAGCGTTTTTCCCTTTCCTTTCCTCACCAATCATGACATCATGGCGCCGATACTACCGCTCCTGCAGCAACAGCAGCAGCAGCGCCTCGTTAAATGTCAGGAAGGGCGAATGATGGAGATAAGCAAAAAAAAAAGAAAGAAAGGGGAACGCGCGGTGGTCGGGGTAGTATCGTCCAAAAATGTCACCATCCCGGTGGTGTCCCGCTTCCGACTTCTGCTACAATTTTATGAGCCATCCCTAATTCGGGTGCGCGGTCCGACCGCTGGTGTTGCTGCTGGTGCTGTTTGATGAGTTTTCATTTCACTGCACCCCCACCACTTCCACCCCGCTTCTGCTCACTCATGCGGAACCAATTTTGGCAGATCGTCGTCGCCGTTCTGGCCGAACGGTGGCGATCCGGTTCCGGTTGTGACAAATGGTGTGGCTTTATTTCGCTCGCTCGATCATTTGGCATGGGGGGGGGGGGGGAGTGGAGTGCCTGCAGGTGGCTGAGGTCAATTATCCTTACCTTTGGGGGGCGCTCGACTGCTTCTCAGGTTTCCCCATATTCCGAATCGGAGGCTAATGATCGCCGGGATCATTTATCCGGGTTTTCTCGCATTGATAGATGGGTGCTGCGGCTGCTTTGCGTTAATACTGTCCATTTTTTGGACGATCTGCTCAAATCCAGCTCAACACCTCAAACCTGAAGACCGTTATCGTTAAAGGTAATGTTATGGACAGCAAGGAGATGGAGTTAGAAGGCGGAAAGAAATCCGAGACATTACGCTTGTTGTTTCCGACGTTTCACCACCCGCCAGGGGAACATCCAAAAATATCGGATACGGGGCTCCCCAAGAACTCCCGGAACACATCCATCAATGCCGGAAAGGAGGGAGGAGGCAAGGGGTCAGAGTGGAGATCGATATCAATTATGGCAAAAGGCAAATATTGGGTAGGTGTAGCAGGAGTAGCGGGTGTTCTTTTCTATCGATGATGATGATGATGGTGATGGTGATGACGCCACCGAAAGAAGACGAAGAAATAAAAAAAAAAACAACAAAACGATGTGACCTAACCACAAAAAAAAAAACACAAACACAATCTAGCAAGCTATGCCTCATCTACTATCTACCCATCATTATCATCATCATCGGCCACTGCTTGGTGTTGGGCACCATGGCTAACGAATTGTGCGGGCGCGCGCGCGGGTGTGGGGCGATGTCTTACGGTGCCAAGCCCTCGGCAGGTCCTTAGGTCCGGTCCGGTTGGTGGCCACGGTTGTGGGTACGGGGTAAGCGCAAACATAGGGAACAGCGCAGGAACGGGACCGTGCCAAGGTGTGGCCGTCTCACCCCCTCCACTACCACCACCCTTCCCTTCCGCTTCCGCTTCGCAACACCTTCGGTCACATCGGGGTGGTAATGATGTCGTGGTCCCGTGTCCATGTTCTAGTCACCGTCCGCGTCGACCGGAGAGGGGTTAGGCTAGGGAGGGGATAGCCAACAATATCACCTAACCTCAATTCTACCATCCCTTGTTTGGCCACGAGCGCTTTTAATGCTTGTTTGCCCTGTTTGAAGGCATTACGGTGCGGCCCGGCTCGTGCTTCTATAAGCGTTGCCTTTTCTTTGCATACACACACACGCACACACACACACACACATGCCCGGTGTCCGGTTTTATGCGAGTTCCTTGGATTAGATGGAATGGCTCGCTGGCTGGCAACAATAAATAATCCCGCGGATCCGAGCCCCCCCCCCAAAGGTGGCCTTTGGTCCCCGTATACCACACCTTCACCAACACCCCGGTCACTGCCACTGCCACAAGGACATGCAATCGTTTACACGCCCCAGCACCCCCCAGTGCAGACCAAAGTGCATGTAATTCTGACAGCTTCGGGCAGCATTAACGCCAATAAACTAAAAGTAGACATTGTGGCTCTCTCTGTGTGTCTGTGTTGACCATTAAGTTAGCGACGCCGCGACTTCCAAGGCATTTGGCATGACGAATGTCCTCGGGATGCACTTCGTCAGTCAGAAGCAGCAGCAGCAGCAGCAGCACCACCACCAGTTGATGCTATGAGCACGTCATCGCCGGCCATTAGCAACGGATGTGCGCTGCTTCGGTGCACTATGGGACCATAATCGTAAAAATGGTCAACCAGATAATTGGCTGGCAAAGGACACAAACACACACACATACACTCTGTACACTCAGTTCACCGCAGGCCTCACCTTCCTGGTCCTATGGTCCTTCCCTTGGCTCGCAGAATACTGCAGCTACCCCGCTGCTCCCCTACCTGCTCGAAGGTGAAAGGAGTGTTTCGAATTAGTTAATTACTACCAATCGCTACACACACACACACACACACACGCACACGCACACACAGTTACATCACGCTGCTGCTTGGCAAGATGGCGGCCGTGTAGAGTAACGTTTACGGCGATGACGTCAACCGGGGATAGAACCGAAGGGCCTTTTGCATTCTCACCGCCAACTGGGTGCGGCCACAGGCACACACACACACACACACAGACCGGCAAACACAATTAGGGAAATGGAGTTGAAGCGCGCGTAGAAGGCACCACACCCAGGTCCGGGGTTGACTGGTTGGTTGGTTGGTTGCGTGTTACCGGGCCTGCCGTTGGGTTGGGTTGGACCCCCCCACCCCCTGCCTCCTCTTTCACCATCTCTTCGAGTGGCGCACTCTAAACTGATTGAAGCTTGGGACACGAGCGATCGACACGCAACACGATAAAGCGGAGACAAGATGGCGGCGCTGGCGAGCTAATCCGAATCCGAAAGGCTTCACGTTTTTCTTCTCCCTTCTTTTCCTTCGCAGCGTGATACCGGGCTCGACTACATGATGAAGCTCGGCTATACCGTGGTGCTGGTGACGGTCGGGCTGATGGTGTGGGCGTCAATGGCACGGGCCCGCGAACTCGACCCATCCGGGCATCCACCGTGCGCGTTCAACGCACTCTGCTCCTGCTCGAAGAGTGCACCCGATCTCGGCATTGTCCGCTGCCACGGTGTCCTCTTTCCGGCCGTCCCCAAGATGATCAACACCTCCAAGGTACGGCCAGTGGCCCGAGTCTGTGCCAGAGTCTACCTAACCTCACTTTACTCACCTCACCGAACCAGCTCTACTCGCTGACGATGGATGGGACCGGTTTGCGGGTGCTGGAGCCCCACTTTCTGCAGGCCACCGGTCTGTACCGGCTCGCCCTTATCGGTAACCCGCTGACCGACGTACCGGACGAGGCGTTCTACGGTTTGGAGCGGTCGCTGTGGGAGCTCGCCCTCGAGTACAACCAGCTGATCGAGGTACCGTCGCGTGCGCTCCGCAACCTCCGGAAGCTCCGGCTGCTCAGCCTGCGCGGTAACGGACTGACCAGCATCGAACCGGACGCCTTCCGGGGCGTCGAGGGTGCGCTGCAGTCGCTCGTGCTGGCGGAGAACGGGCTCGTGCAGCTGGCGCCCGGTTCGCTCGCCGGTCTACCGAACCTCGAGACGCTCGATCTGTCCGGCAACGGGTTGCTGCAGCTCGATCCGGCCGCACTGCGCGACGGGCTCGGTAAACTCGCCCGGCTCATCCTCGCCGACAACCTGCTCGAGCACGTCCCGTACGACGCGGTCAGCCCGCTCGACCGGCTCCGGACGCTCTCGCTGGCGCGGAATCGGCTGCAGGGCCTCGCACCGGATCCGGATGGGGCCGGAGCGGGGACCGGCGGTAGCCGCCGTCTGACACTCGATACGCTCGATCTGGCCTACAACGAGATTCGCGTGCTGGCGGGCAACTCGTTCGGGCACTTCGACACCGCCAACGTGACACTGCTCGACGGCAATCCGCTGCACGCCATCGACGATGACGCGTTCCGGCCGGCCAAGATCCGGGAGCTGTACGTGCGCCACTGTGACCTCGGCTACCTGCAACCGGAAGCGTTCGCCGGGCTCGAGGGCTACCTTCAGGTGCTCGACCTGTCCGGCAACAATCTGACCGAACTGCCCGACGAGCTGTTCCGTGGTTTCGACAGTTTAAGGTAGGTGCCCCCGGGCCTCTCGCGTTCTCTCTCTCTCTCTCACTCTCTCTCTCCCCCGTCACACTCTCTCAAGGCATCTCAACGTGAAGGACAACGTGCTGCGGCAGGCTGACGGTGGGCAATTCCGGAACGTGTCTCCAATCGCTGGCCTGCACCTGTACCAGCTCGATATGGTGGGCCAGCGGAACAAACCGACCACCCTGACCGAGCTCGGTACGATGCAGAACCTCCGCTCGCTCGCCCTCTCGGCCGTACCGTCGAGTGCGCTGGCACCGGAGCACTTGGCCGCGCTCGGACCGGAACTCGAGGAGCTCCGCCTTAACCGGGCCTCGCTCAAATCGATCAAGAACCGTGCCTTCACGCACGTCCGCGGCCTGAAGCGGCTCGATCTGAGCGAGAACCGGATCGATGCGTTCGAATCGGATGCGTTCGCCGACGTCGGTCACTCACTGGTGGCGCTCCGGGCTTCGCACGGGCTCGGCAGTCAGCTGCTGACCTTCCCGGTCGAAGCGTTCCGCCGGCTGACCGCACTCGAGGCGCTCGATCTCAGCAACAACCGGCTGAAGGCGCTGGCCGATGGTAGTCTGCATCTGTTGCGCAATCTCGTCAGCCTCGAGCTGCACGACAACCAGATCGAGACGCTGGCGAAGGGTACGTTCCAGGCGGATCTGCACACCCGGCTAGCGACCGTTTCGCTGCGCTACAACAGCCTGCGCTCGATTGCGACGCACACGTTCGTGGAGCTCCCCGTACTAACCGCGCTCTACCTCGACGACAACCGCATCGAGACGATCGAGCGGCGGGCGTTTATGAATCTCGACCGCCTCAAGCTACTCAATCTGCGTGGCAACCGGCTCACCAAGATCGCCGACGAAGCGTTCCAGGTAGGCATCTGACCTGCACCGCACCCGCAGTCGGCTTCGTTTTGTTGAGTGAAAATACACCAACATCTACCAATATCTAGCGAGTTTCCAAAACTATTGGCAGGCTAAATTTTTCCTTCTAGGTGGGCTTATGTTTCTGGCATTTTTCATCGATTATTCGACTACTACAATTTCAATTATGAACCATTAGGGAAGGGCTATGGTTAGTTCATTATACAAATTCTAAAATTGCCATGAAATGTCCGTTTCATGGCAATTTTAGAATTTGTATAAGAACTTGTACCTCTCGAACGTACCAACAATCTCGGATTGGAGTGATTATATCGGTGTTACGGTTTTGTCTTCGTCTATCATAATGGAAACGTAATGCTCTTCCAATCTTTTGAAATGTCACTTGCGACATAATAGTCGGCACATAATAATATACCAAACAATGGGCGGCCAAATGTAGCATCTAACGAACCATTCACATCTTCAATCTTTGCTATGAAACGGGACAACCGGCGAAAACGCATTTGTCCCTTTGGAGCGAACCTTCCCGCGAACCTAGGAGATGTTAGAAGAAAACATTACGCGAGGTTTCACGATTCAAATTCAACTCATTTTATTCCTAAAAATGTTCGGTATTTATACCTAAAATTGCAAGGCCAATCTTTCCGCGCCCATTCCTCTATTTACCTCTCCACCATTCTCGCGTCTAGCAATTATTATTCTGGATCATTCTTATTGTTATTCTTATTGCTCGACTCTTTTGTCTTTGGTGCCCTGATGCCTATTTGCTTGAACCGCTATGATTTGTTTATCTTACGGGATTGTCACCCGATATGTTGGCTGTGGGTTATCGCTCATATTTCCGAGGTGACGGTAATTAGTGCTGACTGCTTTTGGTAATTAGCTGATGATTTATGTTTATTGCTTCCGATCGCGCATAGCGTGATCGGGCATGGTGTGATGCTGCGTGATGAGATTATGTTGAACGAGCGATGCTTATCCACTGCCTATGCTACTGTCGCGAGCATATAGTCACCTTCGAATTTATGTTCTGGAGCGTTCTTTTGTTATTACTTTCGCATGCCCCCGTAATTCGAGCGCCCCGGTTAGATTGGTTCCATCGGTAGCGATTCTGTGGACATGTTTTTGACGCTAGGGGATTTTAAGTGAAGCGACCAATGACAAGACTAGGTCGGTGGTAGAGGATGGTCGGGTCGCTTCAGCTATGTGAAAAATAATATAATGAAATAACCTTTCAAAGATAAAAAGAATGAAGCATACCGAAACGGAAAAGACCAAAGGAATGAAGCAAGAATGAGTATTCCAATGTGTGTTCGTAAGGCCGCCGAATCAATATTCTGCTATTTGTCGCAATATTTTGGACATTTTTGTTGGTGTTTGCGATCACAATCACTTCAATTGTTGCAGGAAAAAATAATACAAAGCAGATTTCATATCGCAACATCTGGGCGAAACATATCGGGTTGTTCCTGGCCGTGTTGTGATTATATATTGAGGTTGTGAACCGATGAGCTCGAGGAACGGTTTATCGCTCCAAAGGAATCTTCCATGTAACGATTAACAGATCCGTCGATTTCTATTTTGATGGTTTTCATTACATTCGTGATTGAAACACTCAAGTTCGTCACCCGAATCATGTTCAATTCCAGTATTAGTAATTTTTAAATAGTCTGAGTGAATAAATATCAGGAAGAACTGAATCATTGTTTTCCAGTTAATTGCTGTCTAAAGCGTTTGAATCAATCATCACAACAAACATGCACGTCTAAGCACTAAAATGAAATAACACAGACTGAATAAAGTCCTCTTTTTTTACACAATGTCTTTTTTGGCGTCCAAATTCGGTTGTGTGAGTTGGATTGTGAACCAAAATTACAATAAAATAACATGTTTTTAGTTTACTAATTTAAAACAAAAATATAGATAAATAATTCAATATCTTTTGGGTATAAACGCAAAACATTCCAAACCCAATCGATTACATAGCCATTTCCATAGAAAATACACCATGGATCAAAGGGTTCACGAAGATAAAATTAGTGAGTTTTTTTTAAGGTAACAGCAGGGTTAAGGCTTTAAAATAGGACTGTGGACTAGGGTTAAAATGTTGCAATTTGGTACAGATGAAGATATTTCTTTTCCCCCTCTTCATCCTCTTTTTCTTTTTGATTGTCTACTGCCCATTATTCTTCTTCTTGTTATCTCTTTATTGTGCTTTTTCTCTCTCTATATATATATTTAAATCTGTATCTCCAACTCTCCATCAGAATCTGCCCGAGCTGGAGAAACTGGATCTCTCGTACAACGAATTAAGCTCGTTCGATTTCGACTTTTTCGATCAGGTAAGGTACTCGCGGTGGCCCGCAAAAAACAGTTCAAGGCTCGCTCTACTCACCCTTCATCTCTTTGACCGCCCTCCCAGATCGGTTCACTGACCACGCTGGAGGTGGACGTGAGCCACAACCGCATCAAGGCGCTTGGTGATTTGCCAGAGGATAATGCGACCGATCAGCAGCAGCACCACCACCACCACCACCAACAGCATCTGGCCCTGCAGCAGCAGCAGCAGCTGCAGCAGCTGCAGCAGCTGCAGCAACAGCAGCAGCAACCACTGCAACCACTGCAGCCACTACAGCAACAGCAACATCCTGTGGTGCACTCGAACATCCGCTCGCTCGACTTCTCGCACAACAACATCAGCCGGGTGGTGGGTGGATTTTTCCGGCCGGCCGAACAGTCGCTGATGCGGCTCGAGCTGCAGCACAACCGGCTGGGTGCGGTAACGCGCGACCTGCTCGGCACCATGCCTCACCTCCATTGGCTCGATCTGTCCTCCAACCGGATCGCCGAGGTAGAGTACGATGCGCTGCGTACTTTGCGCAAGCTCCAGGTGCTGAAACTGTCCAGGAATGCACTGACGGAGCTACCGGCCGAACTGTTCCGTGGTGTGCACGGACTGCGCGTCCTTGAGATGGCCCACAACTCGCTCAAGTATCTACCGGATGGGCTGGTGCAGAGCGAGGGTCTGGAGCGGCTGGACGTGTCGCACAACCAGCTGACCAAGATCCCGGTCACGGCCATCTCCAATCTGGCAGCGATGGCATTGTGCGAGCTCGACCTCAGCCACAACCACATCGGCGCGATCCACAGTGTCGATCTGAACAACAAGTTCCGGTCGCTGGCCTGGCTCGATCTGTCGCACAATCGGTTGGTGCGGCTGGAGGATGCCGCGTTTGCGACGTTGCCCCGCCTTGCCACCCTCGATCTGTCCCACAACGATGAGCTGGAGGTGATGGGCCGTGCGTTCATTGGGCTGGAGGGTAGCCTGATCGAGCTGCGGCTTGCGAATGTGTCGCTGGGTGCGGTACCGGAGCTGGCCAGTCCGTCCCTCCGTACGCTTCAGATCTCCCACAACGAGCTGCCCTCGATACCGCCGGAGCTGGCGGCCAACCTCAGTGCGCTCCGTTCGCTCGATCTCTCCGAGAACGATTTGACCAATGTGCCGCTGATTACGCACTCGTTGCCTAACTTACGGTAAGCAAAACATGCACTCCGACCTTTTTTTCTTTATATAAAAACCACTTAAAAGTTGTAGTTAGTAGTTGGTTTTATTGTTGGACTTATTAGAGTTTACATCATTGTTTAACATAATTGGTAATGGGTTCAGATGGATGTTTGTTTTCCCCATTTTACATATTTGTGGCGTTGCCGTTTGTTATTTCGGTTTCTGTATTTGTGTTCTATTTTGTGGGGAAAAGGGGAAAAGCAGCCCGAAAAAAGGCATGTAGATTTAAAGTGACCGGCATAGGTAAAACATCTTCGCTTGTAAAGCGTGGAACACCTTAAATTTGGCCGCACTCTTCTACTCACTGCAGTGCCCCTAGTAGTCGCTTTACTAGTCTGTTAGTGTCTTTTTAAAGGTTATAGTCTTCTCTTTTAGTGATAAAAAATTTGCTAAAATCGAACCATACCATTAAAAGTTATCGCCGATGGAACACGAAAGGTGAAAAAAAATCTGCACACTTACTATGAAATCTAAATTTGACTGGAGTAAAAACCCACGTAAAACTTCATTTTGGCAAAAACCAGCAGACAAATTGGGCATTAGCAATCGTACAGGAAGTACGAAGTAAGGTTTTAGTTCATTTAGGCAGATGAAATTTCCCCTAAATTACTCATTTTGGCAAGCGATCTGCGGTAGTCGTTTGAAAACGACGGGTGGTTTTATGACGGGAGGGTCCATGAACGGCCGTTTGTCCATGTCCATGAAAGAAGAATGTCTGGAAACGATCATTCTACCTTTTATTAAGTCACATAAAGGTCCCGTTAAGTTTTGGTGCGATTTGGTAAGCTGCTGTAATAGCACGGAGGTCTTAAGTTGGTATCGAAACAACACCATTGATTTCATACCAACAATCTTCAATCCACCAAATTGCCCACAGTATCGTCCTATACCATTATAGAGGACTATTATCTACTAAACCTAAATCTAAAAATCCAACGGGAATATACAAATGGTGTGAAAAAATGGCCAATGACACTTCTTGCACTAGTGTGCAGCAAATGATGAGTCGCATAAAACCAAAAGTGCACAAATACATACGAAACGATGCACAATAATTTTATCTCTTGTTTTTTATCGATAGTTAAATAAAATACCTAGAAAATGTTTCCTCCCACAAATTTGCTTGATTTGCACTTTTCCCCATTTGTTAAAGCTGCTAGGTGTGTGCGGCGAGCATTTTCGTGGAGAAGAAACACTCGATAGGTCCCAAGAAATCAATAGGCCCCCTTCTTGCCGGTAATATGCAAGTCAGACCTCACTCAAAATATTGCGTAAAAATAGAATAAGCCATCTAAAGCAATTGATGTTTTGCGCTCTAAGTCTGAAGCGACGCCAGCGATTATGGCCCTCATTTCCAACATGATTGCGACCCGCCACGATTGTTAGAATATGCCATGCAACAGTCTAGCTTACAACAGTGTCCCTTCCTCGAAATGAGCAGTCAATACGCCTTCTACAACGAGTAACTTGATTAAAATGCGTTGTGCGATGTGATGTGTTGTTTATGAATGGCTAAAACACACTTGGCAGATGCACTTGCTGGCGAATTAAAAACAACACACGTTTCGTCGCAGGAACCTGTACCTGGCCGGCAACCCGATCACGACGCTCACCAACACGAGCCTGCTCGGGGCGGCCGATACCCTCGAGAGTCTGGACATTGCCAACCTGCAGCTGCACCTCATCGAGACCGGCGTCCTGAACAAGCTACACCATCTGCGGTCGCTCCGGATATCGACCTATCCGTCGCTCGGTTCCTTCAACATACCGCGCATCCTGGAGAACGCAAACAATCTGCGCGAGCTGTGGATCGAGGCACCGAAGCCACCGTCCTCAACGTCGTCGTCGTCGTCGTCGCCATCATCCGTCGGTACGAAGGGTGTGAAGCAGACCGGTGGTGGTACGGCCGGCCAGCCAGTGGTTGCGACCGATTTGCGGCGCGAGATGGACGGTGAGCTGCCGCGTAAGCTGCGCACGATCACGATCGGTGGAACCGGCTTCAGCCGGCTGTCCGATACGTTGCTGCGCGGCGTCCAGGCACCGACACTGCACTTCCGGCTGCACAACACCTCGATCGTCGCGCTGCCCGCCAACCTGTTCCGCAACATCGGTCACCCGGTCCGGAACGTCTCGGTGACGATCGACAGCAATAACGATCTGCTGCAGAGCGTACCGAACCCGAACACGGCGCACTACCTTGCGCTACCGGAGCACGTTTTTCTCACCGATCTGAGCCTGAGTGGTAGTGAGCTGAGCTGCGATTGTGAGATCGGGTAGGTTTGCCCGCTTTCTCATTCTGCGATTCGCTCACTCGGTTTTATTTTCTTTTCCCTCTTCTCGCAGATGGATCGAGTTCTGGCAGCGGAAACGCCGGCAGTACCTCTGCCCGGCTCAGCCCTGGACGGAGGGGGCCAGCCAGCGGACGAGCTACCTGTACGGGGGGGCGACGGCTACCGCGGTGCCGCTCGGTGACCGAACCGCCGACTGTGAGCGGTCGGCCGACGAGCTGCGCGAGGCGCGCTGCAGCAACCGGAACCATGATCTGCTGCTCGAGGTGCTGAAGAAGGAGCTCGAGTGTGGGTGGGGTAGTGCCGCGACCCGGCTCGGCATAGTGCCCGCCATCGCCTTCGTGCTCGTCTTCATCGTCCTGCTTATCTGACTCATGCACTACCTGTTCCGGATGTACAGCGAGTTCTACGACTACCTCGAGCAGCTGTACGGTGAGCGGAGCGTGGTCGGTGCGAACGGTGCGGTCATCGTCGGTAGCTACCTGGACGACGGGTGTGACTACAGCAGCGAGCTGGACATCGAGCTGGACGAGCTGTAGCCGGAGGTCCGGCTGGCAGCAGTTGGGTGCCGCTGGAGGGAGAAAGAAGCATCCTTCCTCTTGCCGCTCCTGCTGCCACACTGCACCGTTTACCGCTACTCCCGGCTCCAGGCGTCTCTCTCCCACTTCCCTGCCCGCCCAGCACCGACCGATTCGTTCGTTCTTCGTTGTTCCCGTTCAACGATTGATTGTTGTGTATTTTCGGTTCGTGCGTTTGCTGTTCGTTCTTTGCTTTGCGTTCTGTGCGCTCTGATCTTTCCACTTTCCCGGGGTTCTAGTTCCGGGGATGTGCTTTCTGCTCGCTTCCTGCCCTCCCCAAACCCCCTCCCATGGACCCCGCCAGTTTGCCAATTTACATTAATAAAGAATGGAAAACCAAAACCGGAAGCACTTTTTGGCTGCATCAGATCCTGTAGTCCCCTTTTCTTTCTAGGTTCCCGTAGCCACAATGGCGAATTACAATGCAAGTGTGTGCGTTTCAGTAGGCATCCACCCGCTACTTTCGTGGTGCGTGCGTGATCAGTTGGGGAAATCTTCATGCATGGACGCGTCTGCACGGGGCTTCATCAAATGTCCAGTTCGCTTCATCGTTTTCCCCCCCCCGGGGCTGATGTTAGATGCGCGTGCACCGGTCGTTGGCATGGTTACTTCCTTCGATGCAGAATGCTCGGGCACATGTCGGAGAAAAAGAGAATTAAGTGAAAATGTTACAACACTTGGATCGTATGCATTATGTTCCATTATCTTCCCCTTGAATGAGCACAGATGATGACAATAAACCATTTTACACTGAACTTACGGCAAACACTTGACCGCGCACTTATGAGCTGCACCCGCGAAAAGCGTGCGTCCCGGGACCGGGAAAATTTTCGACTGACTGCGATCGGGACCGCAGCCGATTTGTGTTCGGCCTCGCTCGCGAAACTCAGAAGCTTGCGGTCGTTTTCGTTAGCACTTCCATGGGGAGAGGGGGGGGTTGTCTTTCTCGGCCGTCGCAGGCAGAGGGGCAGCTGGAGCGCTCTCCTTTGCTAACCCCGTTGACACAGAACATTTTCTCGCTCCTGTTAAGGCTTAAGGGGGGACATCGGTATTTTCGGGCAAAAAAGGTCCGTTTTTGACGATTTTTTGTGACGCAAATATTCCATTTTATTTTTTCAAGTAAATGGCATATTGATCTACAATTTTTGAAGAATATTTGGCATTGTTTTGAGCAACATTCATTGAAAAATAAATCCATGGCATCAAATTTTGGTAGACATGTCGTCGAAAAGGTACTTTTTACGGTGCCCATCGTAGCGACATGCCGGATCATCTGAAATAGACAAATCGATCTTCGTTAGAAAGATTATAAGTTTATCTAGGAAGTCCCGGAGAGTGTTTGTTAATTTTTGATAAGTAATCGAAAATAAAGCCAAAACGGCTTCTCCAGATTCCAATACTCTGAAAATATGCTTTAAAATTGGATTAAAAACAAATTTGAGCGAGTATAGGTCGTAAGTTTGCGTAACGTACTAGCGCAGCTATTTTATCGACCAATAATGTACATACAGAAGTCCCCCCTTAACAGGAGCGCGCGCCATACAAATTCTCTCCTGTTAGACATTAACAGGAAGGAATTCAAGTCGATTTCCGGAAGCTCGAATTCGCTCCTGTTAATGTCTAACAGGAGAGAATTTGTATGGCGCGCGCTCCTGTTAAGGGGGGACCTCGGTATTTCATTTTTTTTATGACAAATATTTTTAACATTTTTCCCTGAAAGCTGATCGATCGAAGAAAAACTGACAAAGTTATAGATTTTTGAAAATTTGCCTTTCATACAAGGATCCATGCAGCCCGCTACTTTGAAGCGCGTTTCCCAAAAACCAACGGTTTCAAAGTCGGTGCCCATCATACCGTAAAAAATATTGGACCGATTGATTTGAAATTTTTAACACATAATCTGTACACTCTTTGCCAGGTAGCTCCGTCGAGATTTCATGAAAATTGTTGATACCTTTTTTTTAATAATTATGTAAAGCTCATTTTGTATGGCAGAATCGGAAAAAGAGTCTCTTTCTCTACTTCAAAAATCTGCCAAAAATCGAAAAATACGAAATTTAACAAAAACTCGACGGGGCTACTTAGATAAACTTATAATATTTCAAACGAGTATCGATTTGTGTTTTCTTGATGACCCAACACGTAGATACGATGGGAACTGTTTTTGGTACGAATCAAAAGACTTGACTCTTAAGAATTAAGCGACGAACCCGGTTTGATGATTGTGATCACTTTTTCTACTTAAAAAATCTGGCCAAAATCGAAAAATGGGAAATTCAAACAAAAGCCAACGGAGCTACCTGGATAAACTTATAATCTATCAAAAGAATATCGATGTGTATTTTTCTGATGACGCATCACTCGGCTACGACGGGCACCGGAAAAAGTACCTTTTCGCAGACGCACCTTCATGAATGTGATGCCGTGGATGAATTTTTTAATAAATCTTCCCCAAAAAAGGAACTAAATATTCTTCAAACGTTGTTGTTTAATATACCATACACTTGAATAAATTAAAAGGGAAGGGTACGTCACAAAAAAAACTTCAAAAGTTAGCCTTTTTTGGGCCGGAAATGACCGAATCACCCCTAAAACGTTAATCAATATCAATATCGGATATTTAGTTCTTTGCAGGTACAAAATGTTCTTGATGCTAAGATCTATAACCAAGTACAATCTAAAGAAACCTGTAATAATGTATTGCTTGAGTTGCTTATGAGAAACCAAAAAAAAAATGAAAGGAGCAGGCAGGACAATGGTGCAAATTACTATCGCAGATGGTAAAAAGGCGTCTAACTTATCTTCCTTCATGGATGTGGGATAGATTACGCCTGTACACCACTCCTCCGGCACAACCTCGCTATCCCATACACCAGCAATCACTCGATGAATCTCCTTTTCTAGGGCTCCATATTTGACCAGCTCGGCCGCTATTCCGTCGGTTCCGGGTGCCACGCACACACAAAACAACTGATAATGCGCCAATTAGCGTTCGAGGTAGGTCTATCTGCCAGTAGGACAAAGAACCAAATCGCCATTGCATTGAAGAGAAATCAAAACACGTACACCGTTCGGCCAATCACGATCTCATACTGGCACATTCGGCCATTGGCCATTGGAAGTGCGTGTACCGGGCTGCACGAGGTACCAAGCGTTAGTTAGCGTTTAAACGGAGCTAGTTATCGAGCATTATGTTTAGGACAAGTTGCGATATTCAAATTCATACTGATTATCAATCATGATCAGCGAAACCAACCTGCGGTGGGGGAAGGGATGGCATATTCGCGCATCCGCGCTGCGCAAATACCATAACGGCGCACGAAAAAGAGCTGTAGAGCTTTGTGCTCTGTGCTGATGCCGATGGTACCCGCACTTAATGAACCCATCACGCAGTATTTGTGTGCGCAGTATGTGTGGCCGTGTACTGTTCCACTTTATGACCAGCAGTTTAGCAAAAGCAATTTCTGTTGACGGATAAGGGTGATGATGGGCCGCTCAGGGTGAGGCTGCGTGAGTTTACAATCTCGCGAAAGACTCGACGATCAATAAAGGAAACGATACACCTACGCCTTGCCTCACTACGACCTTTTCGCTCACGCAACAATCGCACATAACACAACGGATGGCACAACTGGTCCACAAAGTTGCACTATCGTCGCTGCCACCATTTTATTGTCACAAAGTATGTTACAACCACCCGACCGAACGTTTGGTTGCATGTTGGGTGGATGCCGGCCCGTCGCCTACGAAACTCGATGCTGACTCTTCTTCTCGAGGTACTTGGCTGCCTTGTACATCGTGACGTTGTAGAACCGAGACAGACCGGACGTGGATTTGCTGGTCGGTTGTTGTTTGGTGAGGCTCTCGCACGATCCGCTGCCCATCCGGTCGACCGAATGTGCCCGCCCGTTCGAGGTCGACTCGACCAGCAGCGCACGCACCGGTTGCTCCTGTTCCACGAGCCGCACCCGGACCAGCTGCTGTTGCTGGAGGGCTGCTGCTGCATCCTGTTGCAGCAGCTGCTGGTGCAGCTGATTGAAGGTAACACGCGCTGGCTTCTCCGGTGGACTGCCCGATATGTCCGCCTCGCAGGAGGAGCTTCTCCGATACAGCAATGGTGTCGGTGTTGGCTCCTGTTGCTGCTGCACAGACGCTGGCAGAAATACCTCGTCGTCATCGTGGTCGTCGTCGTGGCGACTGCACTCGCTGGTCCCATCCGTTGCTGCCTGCTTCCGGATGATGATGTTGCCGGCCGGTACCGCCTTCAGGTTGACGTGCTCGATGCGAGTGCAGCTGTAATCGGTGGCAGCCGGTGATGGCGGTACCGGAGCGCTGGTCGGTGCGCTGATCGTGGCCAGGCTCTGGCAGCGCGATGGTCCGACCTCCAGGATGCGGACGCGATAGTGCAGGACCTGCCGAGATAAGAGCAGAGTAGAGTAGCTAGACACTAACAATGCAAGTAGTATTTAGGCAACATATTTTCATTTTTTGTCAGGAAGTTTCACAGCCCTATATGATAAAGTGTGAAAGCAGAATCAAATATGACGTGAAGTGTGTGATGCAATAAGTAAACCGGATCATATGATTAATTTCAACATATATTTTTCTGTAGAGCTAAAAATGTCATGTTTTGAAGCTAAAAATTCCACTGTGTGGCAATATAATTCATCATCTTCGCTCATTTCGAAGGAAACGGTTGCTGAAATTGATCGTTTCTTTTGTTTTAAGGGGGACTTCGGTATTTTTGGGCCATAAAAAGGGCCCGTTTTTAACGATTTTTGTGACGTAACTATTCAACTGTATTTTTTCAAGTAAATGACATAATAATTTACAACTTTTGAAGAATATTTGATATTGTTTTGAGCAACATTCATTGAAAAATGAATCCATGTCATCAAACTAAGGCAGTCGTGTCTTCGAAAAGATACTTTTTCTGGTGCCCATCGTAGCTGCGTGACGGGTCATCAGAAAAATACAAATCGATATTCGTTAGAAAGATTGTAAGTTTATCTAGGTAGGCCTGGAAAGTTTTTGTTGATATTACAATTTTTCGATTTTTGGCAGGTTTTTGAAGTTGACAAAGTGATGCTTTATGCGATTCTGCCATAAAAACGAACTTTACAGATTTGTTTAAAAAAAAGTATCAACAATTTTTTTGAAATCTTGACGGGGCTACCTGGCAAAACGTGTACAGATTATGTGTAAAAAATGTCAAATTGATCCGTCCTGTAGTTTGTACGGTACGATGGGCACCGACTTTGAAAACGTTGAAAACACAAATAAAAATTAAATACCGAAGTCCCCCCTTATGCGTATGATGAACATGTTTCGGTCACACAAAACAAAAGATGGTTTCAAAGGTACAGAAGGTGGAAAACTTTTCCGTAAACGTCGAAGAAGAAATTCTACCGAGCCAGCTCGACACTGTCCTTTCTGATAGGTGGTTGGTTTGTTAGGTTGAAAAAAAGAAAAATGTTTTAGCTGCAGTCTGCACCTCTCACTCGTCATGAAAGTAGCAAAAGTGAGTTGCTGACTAGATTGCTTCAAAAGAGTGACGAGTGCTTTAGTTTGATTGATGTTGCACGATGTTTGGGAAATAGTTTGATTGATGTAATCGGTGGTTTGATTTTAAAAGAAATGTTTTTTTTGTAGTAGTAGTAGTAGTAAGCTTACCTTATCAGTCGCCATGAAACGGATCACTTCACCCAGCGGCAGCTTGGCGCAGTGGCCATCCTTGAGGAAGTCCGGATCGAGCTCGGAGTGACAGGGGAAGCGTTGCACCAGCAGCTTCCAGCTGTCGACCGTCGAGTACAGCTCGAGCTCGAACGCGAACCGGGCGGCCACCTTCGGTTCCTTGGTGGCGCAGATCACCGTCCACAGGACGGTCCGGCTGTCCGGATCGAACACCTGGTACAGGTTGAACGCTTCCCCGTGCGCCCGAGCCAGGTAGTAGGCGACGACGAGTTGTAGCTGGGTGGTGCGCGGTGCTACCGGTGCCAGCTCCGCCCCATAGTCCCAGCGCAGGTCGAGCTGCGGCGTCTCGTACACCTGCTCCGAGTGGGTGCGAACACAGTGCTCCAGCCAGTCCCGCTCGCAACCGTGCCAGCTGCATCCATCCCATACTTTCCCCATGAAGCACTCGATCAGCTTGTAGCCGCACCGTTCCCGGTGCCACCGGAGCAGCTGCAACGGTAGCCGTACGGTGCAACCACGGGCCGCATTCCCGCAAGGGAACTGCACCTTCGAAGCGATCGCCTCGAGGGTATAGTTGCGCAGCTCGGTAAACTGAGCACCGCACAGCGGGCACTGGGCGCATTTGTGGCGGCACCCGTGGCACAGACTGTGGCCGGTCGCACACAGGCTGATCGCACCGTCCATCGGTTCCGCACAGCCCGGACACTTTACCTCACTCACCAGCGAGTCGTAGTGCTTCAGGGTGATGGTGAACGGGCCGGCACCAGCGTCGCCTCCAGCGTACACGTACACCGCCGACTTCCGCCGGCAGTAGCTGTTCGTGCACGAGGAGTGCGTCGACCGGAGGCTCGGCGACGAGTCCTGCCCATCCTGGCCCTGCTCCGCCTTCTCCTCCTGTTCCTTGTCCTCGGCGGCCTGCTCCACTTTTGCTACCGTCAGCTCGTCACCAGCGCGATCAGCGTCCATCCTCACCAGCGTTGTTCAGTGGTCCGATGCTGTTGCGCTACTAACAACCCTTCTGTGTGCATGGGCCCGCTACGGGGGGGGGGGGGGGGTTTACCACCCCACCACCCTTGGTTTCCTCTTTGTGATGCGCTCGATAACGCGAGCAAGCGAGTTTAGCACCTTTCCGTCGTTTTGCGTTGCCGTAGTGGTTTGCTGGTGCGTCTTCAGGGGAACGGCATACCCCTCTCTCTCTCTCTCTCTCTTCTTCTCCTTCTTATCTTATCGTCCATCCTTCCGACACGATCGGCACCTTTTCCTGGGCGTACTGCGGCGGACGTTGCAGCTATTGATATGCTGTTGATACGCGGCGTGGGCGAAGGTAATTTGAGGAAAGGATGCGAGGAGGGAGAGGGAGGGAGGGGGGGGGGTTGACGGTCGAACGACAGGCACAGGCACCGCGTGGGAAGGGGTGTCCCAATAAGCCGCATGCGGCACAGCCTTTAACCGGATTAGGATTAGTCAACGGGGAGGTTGAGGGAGATGGACGGAGAGGGGTCTCTTTTGCAAGGCGCTGCTCCTGCAGCAATGTATTTATCTGGACTTGCATGTGGGGTGGACACTACCCCGTCTGAACACCACTCCATTTACGTTCTTGAAGCTGCTGATTCACAATTCTCGGTTCATCCACCGGTAAGAGTGCGAGAGGTGAGCCAACGGTTGTGTGCTTAAGGCACCACAGCGACCATAACGCCCTCCCAGCGTCGCCAAGCCGTCCTGTGAACGTGCTATAAACGAGGGGACGGACGATGCAAGCGTTTCCTTTTTTTATAGTAAAGCCCAAGCTAAGTAACTCGCCGCGAGGCTGACAAGACTGTGCCCTAAAGATACGTGGCAACGATAGCAACATTACGTTAGGCACCTTGTTGTTGTTTAGACATGTTACATGTTTGTTGAATATGTTGTTCTTATAAGGATCAGCTCTCATGAGAAAATGTTTAATAAAATATAAACCTTTGCCCCCTTTTAAGTACTGTCACAAAGGGCTTGAAACAAAGTTGTTAGCGTGGCCATCGTGCTTCTGTAATCAACGTTTTCGCATCTGGCCAAATGACTGCCAATGAATGTTTCGTTACTTGTGAAAGCTGCAGAAAGTGGCCATGCAACCTAATGTGCGTGCTTGCGCATCCAAGCAGCATACGTTAGCAGCATGTCTGTTTGTGTGTCTTTCTCTCTCTCTCTGTGTTAGTGTGTGTGTGTGTGTGTATTTGAAGCGATAGCGAGATGATTCACCCTTCTGCTATGCCGCACCTGTCTAAACTAGGCTTTCGTCATGTTGGGCAAATCAAATGCCACCAAGCCTGAACTACAGAGTTTGCCGAGACGCTAAGCAAGGTTATCCGCCCTCAACCTCAAACTCAAGTTGAACTGACGAGTGGTTTTATAAATTCATCTATCTATCCTTACTGTAACTTTATTTCGGGATGGAAGTAACGCTCCACGAGATGCCGCCTAATGGCGTCTCATCGATCGACGCCCTTGGCTTATTTTTGTTTAACGATTGTATTCATCTATATAATATATAAGCTGACTCATCTGATATGACACCCTGTGACTTTTATTAGTACGAAAAACGATGAAAGGAAAACATTCTGCTGACATTCTGGCCACATTCAAAATGTTTGCACCGAACAATCAAACATGCTGGCGCATAACTTTGCTTCCAGTGCACCAAACATACCATTCAAACAAAAATACCCACATTAAGGGGGGACTTTGGTATTTTATTTTATTTTTTCGTATTTTTCTCTATTTTTGTTTTGTTAAAAAAAAACATTCAAGAATATCATGTTGAAATTTGGGATTAATCGGAGCGAAATTAACCAAGTTACAGATTTTGTTAAATCCGCGTTTCATACAAGGCTCGATGCAGCACGCTACTTTGAAGAGCGTTTCTCAAAACCAACACGTTTTCTAAGTCGGTACCCATCGTAACGTAAAAACTACTAAACCGATCGTTTTGAAGTTTTTTACATACAATTGGTACACTCTTTGCCAGGGAGCCCCGTCGAGATAGCATTAAAATTGTTGATACTTTTTTATAAACAATTATGTAAAGCTAAGTTTTTGGCAGAATCGCAAAAAGCATAACTTTTTCTACTTCAAAAATCTGCCAAAAATCGAAAAATTCGAATATCAACATAAACTTGACGGGGTTGCCTAGATAAACTTATGATCTTTCTAACGAGTATCGATTTGTACAGATTTCAGATGACCCGTCACGCAGCTACGATGGGCACCGGAAAAAGTACCTTTGCGACGACACGCCTACCAAAATTTGATGCCACGGATTAATTTGTCAATGAATGTTGCTCAAAACAATATCAAATATTCTTCAAAAGTTGTAGAATAATATGCCATTTACTTGAAAAAATAAAGTAGAATAGTTACGTCATAAAAAATCGTCAGAAAGAGGAAATACCCGAAAATACCGATGTCCCCCCTTTAAGGTAAAAGACCAGAAATGTCTGTTTTAATAATAGTCTTGTTTACTTGCAACGCTGTCTGGTAGTACAGAATTGACATCGGCCTACAAGTAAAAATTTATTGGGTAGCTCAATGCTGATTCTTCCACACTTTCATTCCATTCGATCAGCATTCCGGAGAACTGTATGTAACTTAAATCCCCGTCCATCCATTGTGGCATTGGCTCAGGAATTCCAACGCGATGTGATGATTTGGCCTGCGAAAAAAAAAAAAATACCTGCCTACCAGCGCTCTAAGGGTGAAATCATCAGCATCGTTCTTGGAAGCCTCCCTTGGCATGTGAATCATTTCATCATGTTCCGTGCCCTCCATTGGGCCCTCGCTTATCGCTTCGCTTCCCTCTTGCTCTTATCTCGCGGGACGGTACCGGACTGACTTGCACAACCTTGCTGGCTGGCGGAGGGGGGAAGGGCTCAGTACCGAGCGACCAGGTTTGCGATCGATAAGACACCCTCCGGTGCCCCAAGACATGGACCACCACACAATTATTGGTTCGGCACCTGTCCCATCCCATGGTTGGGTGGTTTGGTGCTGCTGGTTGGTACTACACACTACCAGGACCAGGCACTAGGATTTTTCATGAGCGCAAATTACACATCGCACTCGCAGGTCGCCGGTATCTTATCTCTTGGGTAGGGCCGCTTATCTCGCCTCTGAGGTGTGCGTGGAGCGGTTGAGCAGAGATATGCAGAGCACTGGGTTGTGGGACTGCCAGTCAGGTGTCGTGCGATATCGACCACAGTATCCAGTTATCGAGTGGACTACGCCTCGACCGGTTGGACCTTCAGAGCACTCTGAGGAGAATAATCTTACATTGTTCATAGCCACAGTGTAAATTCCACTGAACGTGTTTGTGTGGGTGCATGTGTGTGAGAGAGTGAGAGAGTTTAATAGTTTTATAAAAAAAAAGGATTATTGCAGAACAAAGGACCAGTGTTGAGATCAAAGACCGTGCACTAAGCCAGCGAGTGCGTGGCGAACACCTCCGCACGATGCGGTGGAAGACACTTCTGCTGTTGGTGCTACTATGCACAGTAACGCTACTTTCCTCCCAATCAACCACGGTACAGGCGGAAGAGTTGACCGCCGACGGTGGTGAACCAGCCCGTACCGATGGCGAGGATGGTGACGGCTTGATGCCGGATGAGACCGCCAACAGTGACCACGATCAACCGGCAGCTGCTGAAACGGATATAGAGGAGCAGCAGGAGGAGGAGGGCGGTGAGGATCCGATCCCCGACGCCGGTGACGCCGGCGATCAAGATGACCTCGGCCAGGAGGACCAGATCGACGTCGAAACGGACGGCGAAACGGGCGGCAGCGATGGGCAGCAGGCCAAGAAGGGTCGCTACTACATGTACGACGATTTCATGTCGGGCCTGGATCTGGCGGACAACAACTACAACTGGGAAGGTAAGTGGTACGGCCGCAACTCTCCTTCCCTTTCGCGGGCCATCGCGGGGAAGATTGCCGATTGCCTCACTAGAGCGGTGTGTGCGCTCGGTTTATCTTATCTGGTTGAGCACCTGCCGTGAAAAAAAACGGGGCTGCGGAAAAGAAGAATCTCTCTCTCTCTCTCTGGCCCGTCGGTATTGATTAGATTAGAGCTTGGCTCACCCTAGGGTCCCCGAGGTACGCCGAGGGCCATTTTTGGTACGAGGAGCTTCAACTCCGTCGACTGCTGCAACCCTTCTTGGATTGGGTCATTCGGTAAAAACACAATATGTACACCTCTACAAAATTGCACACATTCTAGGGGTTAAATATTTTTATTATCTTGGAGGGGGAAGGGATAGAAAGGATGTATTTGGTATGTAATAGTTCCATTTCTTTCCCCCTAACCCCTCGCAAGATTTATTTTAAATTTCTGGCACATTTAATTTGACTATTTAGCCATTTAAAATTCTGTTATAAAAACGCTGAAAGTATGCCATTCGCTAGAGGTGTTATGTATTGTGTTTTTACCGGTCATTCATTGCCATTGGGCAATCGAGGAATGAACGAAACTGTGTGTGTCGATCGTTTTCCGAGCCGGACCCCAGTGAGTCATGCACCCTCCCCCCTGGGGGAACCGGGAGGAAAGCAAAGTGTCAGAGGACTTCCACGGATCCCGGATATGAGTCACTGTGACCGGGATAAGCTACCGTGGGACGTGGTTGTGAAATAGGCACTGAAACACTCGAACAAACCTATTCAATTCTCCTCCAACACCCCCGCTCCCCCCCTCCCCCCCCAAACAGATCCGATGAACCGCGTGCAGCCGAAGGAACCGCCGAGCCACAGCATCGCCGGTGGCTACACGATCAATCCGACGCGTCTCGCCCAGATCCGGCGCAACTTCCTGTATCCGTTCTACGATCGGGGCGGCCCGGAGGATACCGGGGATCTGCAGCGCGACATCCACGCCTCGATGCCGCAGGTGCACAAAAACTTCAACTTCCAGCTACCGTTCTTCGGCTTTCGCTTCAACTACACCCGGGTGTCCATGAACGGGTTCCTCGAGTTCTCCGATCCACCCGAACACTACACCTACCCGCTGTCGTTCCCGATCAAGGACTGGCCACGCCGGAACGATCCGTCGTTCATCGGTATCTTCTTCTCCAAGTGCCGCATCGGGCGGATCTACCAGACGGACTTTGATCAGCGGGCGCCGGGCGTCTACTTCCGGATGGAGCGCGATTTGATGACGCGCACGGATCGGCCGGGCGTCGAGATGCGGGAGCGTGTGATGTGGGACATCCGCGAGGGGGTGGTCGGTTCGGATACGTTCGTGCCGAAGCACGTCATCATCACCACCTGGAAGAACATGAGCTTCGCCGGTGGTATCGACAATTCGCTGTTCCGCGTAAGACCATCAACCGTCTCTCTCTCTTTCTCTCCCTTTCTCTCTCTCTCTCTCACATTCTGATCGTCTTCTCCGCTCACACAGACCAACAGCTTCCAGATGGTGCTGGCCACCGACGAGGTGTACACGTACGCCATCTTCAACTACGCCGAGATCAACTGGTCGTCGCACACGGAGGCAGGCGGTGATACAACCGGAGGCGAAGGCGGTGTCCCAGCTTACGTGAGTCCGTCCCTTGCGTTGCCTCTATTCTACACTCACTAACCTCCTGCTCTCTCTCTCTCTTTCCATCGACAGATCGGATTCAATGCCGGTAACGGGACGCAGGCGTACGAGTACAAACCGTACAGCCAGGCGTCGGTGCTGCGCGATCTGACGGGGCGCGGTTGGGCGAACGGGTTCCCCGGTCGGCACATCTTCCGCATCGACGAGCGCATCATGCTCGGCACCTGCAACAAGGACATCGACGCCTCCCACCTGCCGCTAGTGTTTGCGCCCGAGTCGGGCAACATGCTCGGCGGGACGGTGGTCAACATAACCGGACCGTGCTTTAGCCGGGAGGACCGGGTGGCGTGCCGGTTCGATACGGAGGAGGTCGTCGGTACGGTGGTCGACACGAACCGGGCCATCTGCATCCAGCCGTTCCTGAAGGCCCAGGGTTACATCCGGTTCGAGATTTCCATCGGTACCGATCGGTTCAAGTGGCGCGGTCGGTACTTCGTCGAAACGCCGGCGACCGCCACCGATCGGATCTTCTTCGAGACGGACGATGTGCACCGGCGGGCACCGTCCGAGATCCGGATCACCTGGAACCGGTTCAATCTGACCACCAACCTGAACGCGAACGTACAGATCTCACTGTGGGGCTACCGGGAGGCAACGATTCGGCCCGAGCTCGAGTTCATCGACATGCTCGAGACGCAGCTGACCAACACGGGCGCCTACACGATCGTACCGGCCAACTACCGGAACCGGGACAACACCCGGACCGTCGACATGCAGTTCGGGTTCATCCAGATCAACCTCACCAACCCGGAGCAGTACAACAACCTGCGCATCTCGCCGTAAGTCTCTTTAATCGCTTGAACAAAACAAAAAACAAACAAACAAACAATTTATGCTTGCCTCTACCTAAATGCCACATTACACTACAGGTTTAAAAAAAAGAGGGTGGGGGTGTGTTTTGAGGAAGACAAGGTGAAAACTTCTTCCATGGTTTCAAATTTAGAAAGGTGTCTCTGCCAAAAAAAAAAACAAATCGTGATGGATTTGTCGGAACCGAGTTCGTCGCTTTCACGAGCAAGTCTTTTGTTTAGTAGGAAAATTATCTGCCTATATTTTGTGTTTTTTTTTTGTTTTGCAATTGCCACGATAAATTTCCCAGAACAGAACAGTTTTCGTGAAAAACGTTTTAAAATACGGACGTAAGATGGTACCAGGTGTATGCATATGGCCCCGAATTTTTCGTTCTAAAGCTATATCTACATGCATTTTTTCTAATTTGACACTATAACAAATATTTTCATTACAATTAAAATGGCAAGTTCCGTTCTCAAAAACTGCTATTCGCCGACAGCGTTCGGTTTTTGTCTCCATCTCAAAAAATCGGCGGCCGAATCGCATCAAATTTTCTATTGAAGGCTGGGTATGCTCACGCAGTGCAAAGTGCGGCTTAAAAATTTTAAAAGTAGTGATATAAATGAGAGAACCACCATCCATCGAAAATGTTAAAAGTCATCAAATTGCAGACCTTATTGGCCAAAACGGTTATTAATGATCCTTACAAGCAACAATTAATCAATTTCGACCGAGACTTGTGACAAAAAAATCAGCGAAAATATCAATAACGTTAAAATTGTCCGATTTTTCTCGATGAAAATGCATCGCCACCGCGCGGAATTTCGTCCAAGGACACGCTAAAAGCCACAATTGGTAACAATTACCACTTGCGGCTAACTCACCAGACTTGACTCCATCAAATGAACATTCCTTTGCATCGCTGGGACAGGTAATGCAGCGAGCAGCGCTTCCTTTTGTTCGGAAATTTGAAAAAATTGATGGATTTTGAAAAAAAAAATGGTACAGTTTGGCGGTTGTTTAGGTTAGGCATCCAAAATTTGCCTAAGATATAGTTGAAATGTGTAGCTAACGATTGCCATAACATTAGAGAATATTTTTTTCTCCATTTTCCAAGAAAAAGCGTTTTTTTACGCAAAGCAAAAAGGTTTCGGTTTTCATATGCATACACCTGGTATTTGTTGGCATTTTTTTACTGCTACTGGATGGGCACCGACTTTGAAACCGGCGGTTTTAGGCAATGCACTTCAAAGTAGTGTGCCTATCGCATTGAGACATTGAAGAGGAGCGGATTTGTTCACAAACCCCTTTTTTCTTTGATAGTTTTGCTTCGATTGATCCAAAACATTTCATCACAAAACCCTTGAAAGAATCGGCCTTTTTTGGGAAAAATTGGAAAAACTGGTTTTGTAAAAATGTAAATTTGAGATTTTGCAAAACAATGTATGCATTGCTGTACAAATACAGGGTGCGCCATCAGGATGTATCCTACTTTAAAGTTGAATAACTCTGTCATTTTTTAGCCGATTTTAAAAAATAAACCAGTTTTATTTAGGTTATTCTATACCATTTATTGTGCCATACTCAAAATACGATATCAATCAAATGACCGCCTTCATTCGACATACAAAAAAGAGGTTCTTTTTCGGGCATTTTCCATTTTTTTTGACAACATTTAGGGAGTTATTTTGGCAATTTCAGATCCAATTTTTGCTCTAAGTCGTTTCAGAGCCTTCAATTTGTTTGGATAAACCTTATTTTTCAAATAGAACCCCAGAAACCGCCATTTATTCATCATCCATTGCACTCTCTCTCTCTCATCTCATCTCTTTTCGTTTGCTTCTCCCGCCAGTGTGCTATGGTCGAAACCGATCCCACTCGGTTGGTACTTTGGGCCCCAGTGGCAGCGTATCCATGGACGGAACTGGCCGCGGGCCCTGTGCGAAAACTGGCTCCGGACGGATCGCTTCCTGCGCAACTTTGCCCACGAGCTCCCGATCTGCCCGTGTACGCTCGAGCACGCCCTGCTCGACAAAGGCCGTTTCCTGCCGGATCCGGACTGTGATCGGGACGCGAACCCGACCTGTCTGCAACACCGTGGTGCGATCCACTGTGTCCGGTCGGGGCAGCCGACGGTGCAGGGTT
>NC_064879.1:1673329-1675829 GCF_943734665.1 Anopheles aquasalis
CCCAAAACCAACACGTTTTCAAAGTCGGTGCCCATCATACCGTAAAAAATATTGGACCGATTGTTTTGAAATTTTTAACACATAATCTGTACTCTCTTTGCCAGGTAGCCCCGTCGAGATTTCATTAAAAATTGTTGATACCTTTTTTTGTTAATAATTATGTCAAGCTCTTTTTTTTCGCAAAATCGCAAAAAGCATAACTTTTTCAACTTCAAAAATCTGCCAAAAATCGAAAAATAGGAAAATCAACAATACCTTGACAGGGCTACTTGCAAAAACTTATAATCTTTCAAACGGGTACCCATTTGTATTTTTCTGATGACCCATGACGCAGCTACGATGGGCACCGGAAAAAGTATCTTTTCGAAGATACGCCTACCAAAATGTGATGCCATGGATTAACTTTTCAATGAATGTTGCTCAGAAAAATACCAAATATTTTACAAAAGTTGTAAATTAATATGCCATTTACTTGAAAAAATAAAAATGAATGATTACGTCACAAAAATCGTCAAAATCAGGCCTTTTTTGTCCCGAAAATACCGAACATATTCAAGAGGGATAATATGTTTCCAATCGTAAGAGCCATCTGAAGATCAAAAACCTAATTCGGATGGGTTAAAACTGACTTGTTACCGAGAATATAATAACCAATTTCTTTCTAAGCACTCTTTGTTTTTGTAATTTTCGAGTAAATATCTATCTACTGAAATGTCTATCAACTGTTCTATTACCGTCTTTGTAAGATTTGACGGTTTCAGATAAATCGGAATCCTTATTTTGAAAGTATTTAAGACCTTTAGAAATCAAAAATACCGGGCGCTGGGTGTACTCCGCAGCACCACCGATAGGGCCAGCATTGTGCCCTGATAAGCGGCGAAGAGAAACCGCTATCAGATCGGTAGCCACTACTTCAACACTCGATGGCTACGCACTCCAGTGCTTATCGAGGAGCTCAATACCGTGATGTTTTCAAAGGACAATTGCTACAGTTGGATGGAGAATGGAATGCGCACGAGCGCGCACACACACACACAAAGTGGAGTGCTTTGCTCTGTGCGGTACTGAACGCTTGATGGTGGCATGATTGACGAGCGAGCAACCATTATTGCGCCATGGCCTGGTGCACGCCCACTTCTCCTCTTGTAGTTCTCAGCTCCACGCAAGATTTATGAATCAAAAGGAAGCACATCTGCATTCTACTCCAGGCGAGAACTCACGAGAAGTGCCCGAGAACAGTGCCAATGACGCACCAGACACACCTGCCTACGCACCCACCCTAGGCATGCCATTCGGCGCGCGCTGATGATGAATGGGGACCGACTTAGGGGGTCGCAGGCTCAACAGGGGGGCCAGCGTAACAGCGTTTGAACCAGCATCCAGTTTGTGTGCGGAGCGAGCGAACGAGTAATACCCGATCATAGCATACGATCGAACACACACGCGCGCAGCACGTTCGTTCTGATGCTATCAGCGACAGCGTATCGCGGAGCGCGCGCTCGCACTGCTCGCCGAGATCTCTCTTGTCTATGTATTGCGTGTGCGTCGCAGGCCAAGTGCCAAGAGCCCTTGACTTTCAGTTTCGTTCCGTCGGCCGCTCTCGGTGGATGCGCAACGCGGCAGCATTATTTCAAGCAGAGTTTGCGCAGGACTTGGAGGTGTATTAGCGACCGTTTCGTTTGTTGTTGTTGCTCGCAGCAGCAGCAGCAGCGATAAGAGTGTGCGGTGCTGCTGCTAGCAGAGAGGCTCGACACTCGATCTGCTGCGTACGATCGAAGCGTGCGGTCCCGCGGCGTGCTTATCTCGCCTGGCAACTGACCGGAGTGGGCTGACGACGACGTACGATCCATCGTTGCACGCTCGGAGCACCGGGCGCACCGGAACGATGCTGTCCCGGTTGGTGCTGTTGTCCCGCCGTGGCTACCACTCGTCGAAAGGTGTGTTTGGCTACCGGCCCAGGGCACCATCCAGCTACCAAGGTAAGCAGCGAAGGCCAAGGGACCTGCTTACCTGTCTGCTATCAACTGCCATCTCGAGTTTGTGTGTAAGCGCACGCTGTGCGCTGTAGCTTATCAAAGCCGGTTAGGACCGGCTAGGTGGAGCCATGGCACTCAACCTGGCTTGTTGCTGGCAGACTGGCAGCTGGTCACATGCGCGACGGATGGATATCATTGTTGTTGTTCTTGTTGTTGTGCTAGATCTCATTCATCACGCTGTTCAAATCGCATTCGTTTATTCCGATTTTGCACGAGCTAGGGGTTAGTGTAGAGGTGCTGGAGCAGCGCAATCGAAACAGCAATGCGTACCGCTGGATAGAGGCATACCGTAACCATGGGCACCGGTTGGCGTCGATCAATCCGGTCCCATTCGGTGACACGGTGACGGCCCGGGCCACCAATCAGCCCCGGGAGCTCGATCCGGCTCGCTACGGTCTGGCGAGTGACGACCGCATCGATCCAACCGGGTTGCTCTCACAGCCGGCAGCAGTCAGCGCCGTCAG